>NW_010412086.1:71866-72120 GCF_000710305.1 Buceros rhinoceros silvestris | reverse complement strand
TGACTTCGGGTTTTGTTTGTGTAACAAACTCTGTGGTTTGACATAAAATTGATGCAACCAGTTTATCTTGAAAGGTGCATTCTTAGCCCTGGAAGAGTGTTAGAAGCTGAATTTATTGCATCGTAATTCATAAGCATTTCAGCATTTATTTATTGGCTCTTTCCCAATTTTATTTTCTTGTTTACCTTAAATAAGGTCCTGCCACTAGGTAGCATTGGTGCATAACGTTAATTTTGCTGCTGAAAGAATAAAAG
>NW_010412086.1:70801-71719 GCF_000710305.1 Buceros rhinoceros silvestris | reverse complement strand
TGACTTCGGGTTTTGTTTGTGTAACAAACTCTGTGGTTTGACATAAAATTGATGCAACCAGTTTATCTTGAAAGGTGCATTCTTAGCCCTCAGACCAGTACTGGTACCACCATATTTCTGCAATGACTTCATGGCACCAGCATGAGCTGTTTACAACACACCACTGCACCCACAGCAGCTGTTTCCCAAAGCAGAACTATAATTCAAGGCCATCCACACCTGCTGTGATGTCTAGCTCTGTTTCTACTCGTATATTCCTGGAAAAAACAGACTACTATTTCATAATGCCTTGGAAGAGGTAAGAGGGCTTGGAGACTTGCACCTGGAGTGGGTCAGCAGGATCCAGAACAACGTGCTTTGGATTGTCCTTCTGCAGAGAGAAAAGAAGCAACTGGGTGCACAAGGAAAACAATGGCCAAGGGCCAGCAGTAAGAGACCACACAAAGAGGTGCAGAAGCAATGTCTGAGGGCAAGTTGAAAGGCCAGTTCCTTCTTGCACAGTGTTTACACTTGCAATTTGGAGGTATTCTCTTGAAAAGGACATCAAGAAGAAGAGCCAAGAAGTAATCATAAGGAGCAGCACCAAAGGCAGGTGAATAAAGGCCGCCTTTGCTTGGACTGGCATTTCTTGCTTAGACTCCTGGTAACCACCAGCGTCCCCCATGCTCATGGCCCGTTCCCCATACCTGGCATCTTTGTGAAGTCTCTTTGCGGGTCCTTTCTGGCAGTAAGGGCTGACCTCGTGTGGCAGCCCAAACAGCCTGGTAGCTGGATCCTCTCCCTTCTACCTGTGTTTGTGAAGCTGTGAATTTCATAACTGAGATCTCTGCTCTACCTGAAGCCTGCGATCAACACAAAGGCTCCTGAAGTTATTAACAGTGGGTGGTTAGTGAAAAATGATTGCAGGAAAATCTTTCC
>NW_010412086.1:65356-70719 GCF_000710305.1 Buceros rhinoceros silvestris | reverse complement strand
TTTCCCTAGGAAACCAGGTTAAAAATAACTACATGCAAAGTTTCAGAATTTAGAAAATTAAGTATTTAAATGAACGCATTCTGATTTCTTTTTGCTAATTAAAGTGTTGAATCGACTGCATAAACAAACTGTATGTTCATTTTTTGCTAGTGGAAAGTAGAGGATGCCCAACTTCTCCAGTGAAAGAAGAAAGTAAGAAACGACAAAGAAAAGGAAGGATTGTGAGTGCTGTACATCAAAGTCTCGAACAGGCAACATCAGAGAGTGACAAAAAATTAGTGACAAAAATTGCCATCAGCCACAGCAGACAACTGCTGTCTATGCACTCAGTGCTTCAGGCTGCAATCTGAAGGTTCAGTGCTTGGTCCCTCATCCACCGAGTGTCTTTCACAGGGTGTCAAAAAGGACTTGGAAGAAACCTTAAGCACTTACATGAACTCCTAAGGCATGAAAGCATAAATCCCAACACCGTTCAAAGCCAACGAGGGGCAGGAACTCAACCACAACATCCACAACTGCAGAAACTCCCCTTGCAGTGGAAGCCTACTGTTATTTTTGTCAGCATTGCTTTTGGAGACAAAACTTCGTTTGATGAAGAGAATACCAATGAAGGCTAAGTCACCAACCTCACAGCAGGTCTGTTCGCTGCATTTTAGAGTCAAGCCTCTATTCAGCTAAGCGTTCAAAAGTTAACACCAAATCGGTAAACAGCATCGAGTTCTCTCACTGAGGAACTAACCTACAATTTATCACTTCGTGGAATTACGTTCTAGGGTATATTGTGAAGATGTGGTTTGAGGCAAAATTCACTCTGCACGTTACCTGTATTGATCGGAACCTGTCCCGCACAGACATGTGAAGTGGTGAAATAGCAGGCATGAAGTCTTTTGGCGTGAGAATACATACATTTGGCAATGCAGGGGATAACCCTCGGGTAGCAGACTGTTTATTTGAGAATTGAGAAAAAGTAATTAAAACCAAACAGGTACCTGAGAAAGCCAGATGTGACAGCTGTCTTTTTATTATGTTGTGATATCTGATCACAACAAGAAAGAGGAAGCGTTTTATAATAATTCATATTATTTTGATATTCTACTTCAAACTTTGATTTCAGTGAATGCTTCAAATCCATTCCCTTCCAACTAAATCATAATAAAAATTAGGATAGCACAGTCCTTGATTTTGCTAGACGGTATTTATTTTTACAGCCATACAATAAGGTTTTAAAGAAAACAGCAGTTGAAGCAGTTCGAAGCCCCCATGGCCTGAATTTTCCAGCACAGATACCTAGAGAGAGGCACTTAAGATGCATATTTAGGTATTACTAAAATCTTACTGCCTACTGACATAAAAAAATATAGTCAGTAAATAAACTGTACCATCTGTACACTAAACCCAGTACTAAGTTACCTCATCAGAAAGGAATTTGTAACATCTTTTAATGTGAAGTTACTACATTTAAAATAGAACTATTTTTGTAAAGAATTTCACTTCACTGTTCAGCATGCTAGTTTTTGGCTCCTCTACTTCTGCCTCAGCATTTTTCACTGCTTTTTCCCATTCAAATGCTCTACTCTAGCTGGAATGCGTAAAACTTACTGTCACTATACTCAGAAGTCCAGATTATTCCCTTTCTGTAAGATCAGTCTTTTTATTCCCTGCCTCAGTTCCTAGCATAGTCCATTCCTCAACATTTTTTTGTGATTTGGTTCTTTGATGCTTTCAATTTTCAGCAGCAGGAAAGTGTTGCAAACGTAGCACTGTCTTCCACCTTTTACCTTTGGGCTTATTAAACAGCAACAGAGCAAACAGCATCTTGCCCCTATTTAACTTGTCTGTTAATAGATGTGCCTTTCTCCTTTCTGCATCACGATGGCTAACCTCAGTGTGAGTCAGGTTAGGTCAAAGACATAGAGAATAATTAATAGAGAGAAGGCTTTTTTTCCTTTTTTTTTCCTTTTCTATTTTTAATTTATTTTGCCTGATGACAGAATAAGAACACAGCTGTTAAAATAAAACTGCAATGTGCAAGATAGAAAGAAATACCTGAAGAGAACTGTAAGAACTGTAAGTACTGTCAAACTTCTTGGTGTAGGATGCCACTGAGTCCACTTCTGAAATACTTAAACAAGGTTGAGAAGAGGTCTTAAAATAAACAGAATACTTGTGGAAGCGTATGGTAAACTGACATGATTCAGAACCAAGATCTTGGGAGGAAACAAGGAATTATACTCATACCTCAACAACAGTGCACAAAAGACCAAGAATGAGAATTCTGGAAGCTATATAACAGAGGCCAGGAGGAAGCAATTTCACTAGCAATACAAAACTGGTCTGGCAGTCATAATGGTTCTCCCACTCCTTTGAAAGGATCTAGTATGAGACATAGAAGAATAAAGATATGGGTCTAAACGAATTGATAATTTTTCCTGGTTTTAAGTTCATTTTCAGCACTGCCAAATAAGCTATATCACAAATTATTCTGAGAAGTCTAATTTCAAAAAATACAGAACATTTGTAACAGAAACCTTCTTCCTGCTCCTCATTTTGTTAAATTTGTATCGTCATGAAGCTACACATACTATTTCCATTCTCTACCAATACCATTGGATCAGCTGAAAAACTGTATGAACAGTTACAACACATATTCTTGTTAAAAATACTAGCTTTAATAAAAAGAATGGTAGGAAAAGAGTTAAAGGTCTTGCACATGCACAAATTCAAAGAGGTTCATCTATCATTTGGAAAGCTGTATGAAACCGAAACATATCATCCTAACTTTTCATCTCAGTAATAAAGATTAAGATCAATTAACTGTTAAAAGAAAGACTCACAACACTGATATATATTTTACTAGTGCAAGATAAAAATCTTATGAGAGACAGCTGACTAAAGAGAGATGAGATATACATCTTATACACAAAAATGGCACATTACAATACATTCTCTGCTTAAAAACAGGGTGGAGATGTTTGCTTCGGTTTTGTTCCTTTATTTTAACAAATATTTTTCATTTTGGTGTACATTATTGGAAAGCTTAATTTTCAGCCCCAAAGGATGTGAAAATAAAATTTACCGATCACAAAGGCAACAATAAATTATTTTCTGACTCCATCCAGCCTGTGCAGCCGGTAGCACCGAACAGAAAACACGAGCTGGAGAAAGCACCAGCCAGCAAGGCTAGCATAGAAGAAAGAAGCAATTTGCTGTTCCATCGTGTACTTACCTAATTTCTGATCAGGAATTTCAACCATCTTCTTAACTGATTGCTGCAGCCTCAGCTTCTACAGTGGAAGACGGGATTATGAGGGCTGTAACACCTCACAGCCTTAGAGGATGCACATGTAATTTTTTACCAGAAGATACACAGACACACGAACACACATGCTCTTTGTCCCCAGTTATGCAGATGTGTGTTATCTCTAACTGGGACATCAAGGTCATCATTGCTCAAGCTTTCATCATGTCCTTGCTGTCAACAAAAGGTTTTTCTTCCAGCAAAGTGGAAGGATGGTTTGCAGGAGGAAGCACTCTACAAAATTCTGACCACTTAAGACCAAATAAACTGTACCGTGCTGCCCCATACAAGTGTTTGTTGTAAGCACGCATTTCCTTCTCATGCTATATCAAGATACCTTTGTGTCCTCCAGACCTTGAGAACCGAGGATGTTTTTCAGTCCAGCAAGCACAAGACATGCCGATTGCAAAAGAACTGATGTGCTTTGCATAGCCTGAGTGACCCTTAGGGAAATGCTTATAGTCCTCTCTCAGCCATGGTTCTGCAGGAAAAGGTGGCTTTCGGGTACTTTCACTGAAAGTCTTCAGGAGGGCTTCACCCAAACATCCCAACTACTGGAACCACCATGGCACAACCCAGAGCATGAACGCAGCAGGGAAAGGCTGGGAGAGGCAAACATAAATTGCACACCAGTTTCAGGATCCAGAAAGCAAAGAGGAAAATGTCAGATAAATATAAAAACCAACAGCAGGACAGATACTGCAGTGATTTTAATAAAAAAAAAATGCTATTAATGATGAGGAAAAGGGTCAGGCATGTTACACTGCCAGTGAAAGGACTGTAAATGGCCTACCTAGGGAGCCAAATACAGTCCAAAACCAAAATCAAGAGCAGAAAAGGTGAATGAAAAACCCAACAACTAAAAAAGCTGTGTGCTAATAACGCAGGCAGACCGACACAGTGGAGCAGAACTCCAGGCATTAGCACTATTACAGGAAAATTCACAAACAGGGTGGAATGGCAATTACTATTGAAGCGGGTGTCAAAAGGTCTGTGCTTTTCAAGAAAAGACACACAGGCCTTAGCTGGGAAGACACTGTTATGCAGTCATGAAACAGCAGATTGGACATGGAGAGAAGAACAGAACATGTTTGGAAATGCTGTGGCAAGATGGTTGAAGATGACTTCTAAGAGACAGACACTGGTCTGCTCTTGACTTCTTGCACCAGATACGGATCTGGAAAGAACTCTGCATCATTAAAAAAATGGCAATTACGTCAACATGGGAGACTAACTTCACAGTACAGATTGGAGAACAAACTCTGTTAACCATGGTAAGGCCAGTTATTCCTCAACGTGAGAGTTGCCAAGTTTCTTTATCCATGCTGCTGAACGAACAATAGATTACTTTCTGCTCTTTCTTTTAAGTAATGAGGATGACTTCAGAACAAGGGACCATGAAGTGATTCTCTTTAGATTAAGTGAGAAGGATAACAGCAAGCCTGGTTTTGTTTAAGGTCTGTGATTTCCAAAGAGCAAGTTTTGATGAACTAATGCTTCCCATGGAAGCTCTGGAAAACACACTGGGCTAAGGAGCTCTAGAGCTCAGCCTGGGGGAAGCTGCAGTTTCTCCAAGTCACTGTGCAAAGAGCTTGCTCTAACCTGTATCCTGAGAAAAGCAGGAAAGATTCATTTTTCAAAAAAGCTGAAAAACCAAGATGGACAACTGAACTGACACACAAACTGACTTCAGGAGAGAAAACAGAAAGCTTGGCTTGCTCAGTTAGGCAAAACAGGCCGAAAAGAAGTAAGACTATCTACACAACGAGGTGACTATGGGAGGCAGGGGGGGAAAACAAGGAAGAAGAACTATTAGGTTTAAAGACTGTTTCAGTAGAACAACATTGGCTGAAGACAGACTAGTAATCAGAACATTTCTAGACAACAGAACACTGGTATTCTGGGAAAACTCTTCTGGCAGAAGCTGGCATAACAGTTAAAAGTTTGAATGTGAGTTTCCAGATATTAATTAGGCAGTGCTGCTGCTCAGGGAAAGGGGCTGTCCAGAAGCTACCTTCCAAACGGTGCTTCTCTAGGGCAGGTAAGCCCTCTGCAAAACTGTGAC
>NW_010412086.1:63375-65270 GCF_000710305.1 Buceros rhinoceros silvestris | reverse complement strand
GGACACAGAGGGAAAGGCCACAAAACCAGCCATGGAGAAACCATGCCAGTGGAAGCCTATTTGCACAGAGGTTCAGCTACATAAACCCGCAGAAGCACCAGGATGATATCTGACACTCTAGGATCAGACCTTCCTGAAAGAGCTGACCTGCAAAACTCTTACAGGTGCTGCGACAGATACACAGGACCCATGCCTATCAGATTCCAGCATGTGATGCGTCCTGAGCTGCTGAACTCAGGTGGGATGCCTGAAGCTTGGTGGCTATCTGCACCTGGAGGAGAGCAGTGCCGAGGCCTCATAACTGACAGTCGGCGCAGTGCCGAGTGGTGACGTAAGCCCACAGCTGTCGCACACAGCTGGCCTGACCTCTGTGGCAGCAGCCTTAAGCATTTAAGCAAGACTCATGGTATAACAAAGAGGAGTAGGCCTGAGGCTACTCCAGCAGCATCTGAACCATGACACTACAAAGGAAAGCCAGTGAGCAAGCCACACAAGACTTGGACTGCAGGTCTCACCTTTCCCACCGCACTTCCATGCATGCATATAAACTTCTGTTCAGTCTCTTGCTTTCTCTCTTCTGCTTTCCTTCGCAGGACAGTGGAGCAGGTCCAGGCAGGAAGGTGCAGAGAGGTGCCAGCAGGCACAGCCTCATACATGGTGGACTGGGAGAACCAGAGGGGAGGATGGTGGCCCACAGCTTAGGGAGGTCTGTGCACAGGGGCTTTTTTGTGAACCTGAGAAAGGCTGGGGAAATTGGCTGCAAGCCCAGCAGTTCCCACTCTGGTGTACGCTGTGTGATCCTGAGTTTCAAAGCGTGGATGAAGGCAGGACAGCTAGAATTGCCACTAGAAGTATGTTAAAAAAGAATAGCATAAGCATGCCCAGCCAGTAGGTACACAGACGAGCAGGCATGCTGTCTGCTGGCGCTCAATTCCACACCACACAGCCGTGACAGCCCGCCCAGGCTTGCCCTCCCATTCTAGATTAGGTGGTTTTTCCCCAGGAGGGACAGTGGATAAACGGAGGTGTGTTAGTGTTAATTCCTGAGTAAAGTCACACCTGAGAGAACTCTGAGGAGTTATGTGCATGACAGGCAGGCATACTGTAAATAAAGACAAATCAAGGTCCATCCCATTTACTTCCCTTCTTCCTAAGACTGAGACCAACTAACGGTTACTAGTATGACTAGTTTTGAAAACCTATTACTAGGCACATAGGAAAACCCTTGCGAGGCAACTGTTTCTTTCTTGCAAATCTTTTTCAAGTGTATCCTCATGAAAGACCAACAGGACTAGACACAAATTTACCCCAGCAAACCCAAGCAGACTAAAGCCTACTTTCCATCAGAGCACTTGACAATCACAATTTTGCACCACTGCAAACCAGCCCCAGCCTGTACATGGAGATGCTAAAGATTTGCCCAGATCCATGGATGACGGCTTAGCATTCTCCACAGGCAGTGATGTCCAACACGGCTGGAATAAGCTGCTTTGCTGCTTCTCAGAAGGAAACCAATGGAGGAAGAGAGACAGCCCCAGCAGCACTGCTATCCCCTGGTTCCACTCTTCATGCAATAACACTCCTAAACTTCTTTAATTTGCAAATAAAGGAAGAAAATAGAAAAGCAGGAATCTAATGTTTGGGGCCTTTTGACTTTTTTTGCTGGAGAGCTTCCCAAGCGGGCTGAGGGAAGAGATCGGGGTCCATGGTAAGGCAGTCCATGAAGTAATGTCATTTTAAAAGGATTATGAACATGAAATACAAAACCAAAGACAGCCTTTGAAGATCTTAACATTCCCACTGCAGACATCTACAAGATTAGCAGAATTACTTTCTAATTACACCAATCAATATTCTGAGGCCGTATTGGCCTTTTTAGTGGAAGCTCCTGCTGA
>NW_010412086.1:9411-63281 GCF_000710305.1 Buceros rhinoceros silvestris | reverse complement strand
CAACACAGTGAACACAAGCTGCCTGAACGCTGAAGAGACTTCAAGAGTGAAATTAGTCAGCCTTAGGTTGAAGCTTTAACTCAGCTTAAACGCAATAGATAAAAATACCATTTATTTAAAACAACTTCAACAGAGTTTGTTTAGACTAAACATTACATTCTAGTTATTAGGGGTTTGTTTCTTACTTCAATACTTCATAGAAGAGATTTTGTAGAAGATATGTTGCAAACCTGAAAAAAATACCAAACTTGCTTTTGCTTACATTTTTCTTGAATTCAGTTGTATAAGCATCTCAGATTTCCCAGTAAGCACTTTGCTAATGCAAAGATGTAGTACCATCTGCGCTATACAGTAGCAAACGTGTAAGTTAGCTACTGGCTTTGCTGGAATCTGAAACATGAAATGCCATGAACTGAAACACGGCGAGAGAATAATCCGCTTGAGTCTCTAAAGAGTGAGCACTAAGGTATGGCCCTGCAGCTAAGTTGCATTTACAGGCCCTCGGGATGCTTCTAAGGTGCCAACTGCTACCATATAGCCTCTTTCTGTCCAAAATGGATGAAACCACTTCTTACTTACTATTAGCTGTTACATTTTAATTAAAAAAGAAGAGGAGAAGACACAGGACTCCACTTCTGCCAACCTCTGATTTGCTATGGATGATTCCACCCAAACTCATCGGACTCTGAATTGCCGCTAGCTGACAGCTGAGGTTATTGGAGGTGTAAGAAATGGGTGCAATACAACCAGAATTCCTTTGCAAACTCTTTCACGTCCTCAGCTGAAAGGTGTAAAGTGTATTTACCTCACAAAACAGAGTGGGTAAGCTAAAGGGCTCTCGTTGTGTTCTCTTTATGTGGTGAACAGGGACCCAGACTGACTACATGCACAGGCCATGCCTAAAAGAAGTTGCCGGACATTTAAAAGACATAACGAAATGAAGTTTTACCCTGATAGTAGTGAGAGTCGGAGCTGTAATCCAGGAGAACACTTACGTGTGTATACAAGCCAGAGAATGAGTAGTGCCCAGGGAAGAGGATCAGAGCACCAGCACGCTGCAGGGCTCAGCCCCAGGTCGGAGCAGCTGGGCTGCTTAACTATACCACAGGATAGGTTTGTAAAAAATCAGTGCTTTCATTAACAAGAATCACAAGTGTGTGTTGTGCCATTCTCACAGGCATAAAGCAAGGACACCACCTCTGAAATGGTACTAGATCCCATCTTCCCTGCAGCTCCCCAGCACAGCTCCTCACCTCAGACGGCCATGTCCCTGCTCCCCGTTCCAGGAACGGCCATCACTCCAGCCAAGTGGGCGGCACGACAAGAGCTGCCACAAAGCAAGAGAAAACTTACTTTTTGTAAGCACTAAGTCTTCTTGTCCATTTTGTGTTTACAACCAAATAGTAAAATGCCCCAAACTTCTTTTTGTACTCCAAGATCTCAGGAACTCCAGTGAGAGCTGGTGTATTGATTTTAACCACGTGTCTCTGTAATCCTTGCCAGTGCGGCACACAGGCATCTCTCTGGCCTTTTAGAGGGCTCTGCTTCATGTACAGACAGCAAACAGTTCATACTAACTCTGCCTGCTCAAATTCAATTTACTAGCATGATCTGCGTGTCAGATCTCTGTGTCTGTTAGAGCAAAGCACCCGCTGTCTGGGGAAACAAATCTTGATGATGTTTGGTAATCAGATCGATTACAACAAAACGGAGAGAACACATTTGTCTCTGCACACTGACCGTTAACGATTGCCTGCTTTCGTGTGGCAGTCAAACCCTGCACCACTGCGCAGAGGCCCCCCGACTCATCTCACACCCTTTATGGCCAGAAGGTGAAGAGTTCTGAAGCACCGCAGTGCCTCTTGAAGATGTCTCTCCCCACTCAGAACCTTCCTGCTTCTCTTCTCCCTGTCTCCAGCAGGGGGTAGAAAAATCTCTAAGTATAAGGGTGGCAGACCTCCAGAAAGGAAACGCAGAAGGAAAAAGCTCTATTTATTTTTCATTTTAATGCCATCATTTATAAGCAAACAGCTGCCTTGCATGCAGCCGGGAACAGAACTGAAAAACCTTAGAGGGATCCTTTCCCCTCCCCTAACACATACCTGATGGCCCAATTTAGAAACAATTATTCATAAATCTGGTGCAACATTTCATCCGGTACAACAAACATGCTAGTGGCACCTAGTATAGTCTGTGTAGAGTCTATGTGACAAAACCCACAAATACTCTACCATTGGGAACACACCAACAAAAACATTTCTATTTTATGCAAAATTGACAGTGAAATTCCAGTGAAACTGAAGACCTCCAAGTTACAGGACTCCTTAGCACAGAAAACCAAGAGCTAGATTGTATAGTGATAATACAGTTATGGAAAACAGTGTAAAGCATTAAAATGGCTGGAGATAAGCTGTATCACTTGTTTCAGAGGGGACTAACAGTGGTAATGGTGCCTCATTTAAAATCAGTGTGCTTAGGTTTGATGTTGGTTGGGAAGGGCCTGAAATTCATAAAACCCCAAACTCTCGATGCTGGGAAAGCTATGAGTAATCTTCCTTTATCAGGATGAAAGTAAGCAGCTCCCTTCCTCTGAGCTTCAAGGCAAAGTATCTGGAAACACGTTTGAGGCTGGTTTTCATGTCGTTACTGAGTATTTTAACAGAAGTGTGAGGATGTATTTGCAATGTTACAAAGTGCTTATTTATAAAGTTAGTTTTAGAAGTAGGAAAACTTATTTTTCTATTCTTCTCATGTCATCTAGCAACATCAAATCTGATCTGGCCCTCAATCATGATAATGTAGCACAGCTTGCTTAGTTTTTTACTGATGGGACTGCTCTGAGATTGCTAGAAAGGATGCTGATGAGTATTAACTATGATGTCTGTCATTTTGTATCTCTGGGTAATCCTAGAGCTCTATCATTATGATAGCAGAATGCCTCTCAAGAATTTAAACACAGAAAATTCTCTTTTTTTAAAGAAAAAAACCCAAAACTTTCAGATTAAGTAGTTTGACTAAGGGTACACATATGTACATCAGAGAAAAAGAGACATGCACATGCCTACAAGGTACTGGAGAAAAATCACAGAAGATTAAAAAAAAAGAATTTTGCAGCAAAACCTGTGATAACACTCTGGCTGCGTATCCTATACGTACTCCACCTTCGGTGGTCCTCAGAGCTACGGGCTACAAAGCAATCTAATTACAGAAGGAGGTCACAGCTTTTCAGGGGGCAAAATTGGAAGAAATCTCTTGGAAAGCTTTGACTACTTGGACAACGATGCTGGCTTTCCAGGCTGGAAACTGAACAGTTAGATTCCTAACAGCCTCTATGCAACATAGCAGAAAGTTTTCTCTTAAATCTGCTGAAGGGTTCTGTCAGAGCAGGAAATCCTTTTTCACTTGAAAGGCATGTAAGGGTATATATTGCACCTGGACCAACAAAGAAAGTCTGAGTCCACTGTTACAGACGGATGTAGCAGATGCTTTTTGCTGGCCTAGCAAAATGGTCATCCAACAGCTCTGAAAAACTGAAAGGCTGCCAGAGCAGAGGCAGAAGCAATGGTTTGCCACAGAAAGGACGTTTCCTAGCGCTGTTCCATCTTACCTGCCACCACTTTTGTCATTTGCTCACAGAGATCTGGATTTGCTAAAACAGACCAAAGGCCTGGTTGGAAAGAGCTGCAGGACTGCCTCCCATGTTGGCTGAGGCCATCATCCCTATGAAATGAGGTGCACAACTTACATCACCACAGTGCCACCAGCTGACCAAATCTAGAGGAAGCTACTTTCTGACTTGGCATAGATATTTAGTCCTCTCCAAATTTGCTCGTTTGCATGTGTTCTTATCCAACGAACTCTTACTTCACTTTATGAATGTGGCTAGGGAAGAGCAGCTGACTACGGTCACCCCTGAATCTCACAAGCTAGCAAAGCAGTATTCCTTTCAGATACCCTAAGCATACCTACCGCTATGGCCATGAGTGGCTTGTGCCGCTTTACCCCACAGAATGCAATCAAAAATATGTTTCTGGTCAAACCCTTTCATATTACTTAAACACCACTCCCCTCCAATCTTTCCTTCAACCTTCCTGTTCCTCTTTGGCATATATCAGTCCTTCCAACAGGCTTTTACCCCTTTTTCCACGCAGGCAAGAGCGTGGTGCCCATCACCACAGTACCAGAGCTCCTCACCACTGAACAGATGCACCAACACACACTGCACTGCTCAAGACGCCCAGCAAGGCTGGTTCTGGGCTGGGGCCCGAGTTTCGGTGTTGTTGGAAACAGGCACCCTCTGGCGCACGCCGTCATAGCTGAACACTGAAATACAATGCGTTAATAAGTAGGTCAGCTTGTTCCCATAAGAGCAGTGGGTTTAATGCCGACCGTGCCTGCCAGCGGGAGTAGGAAGCGACTGCAGTTTTCCCTCCATTTCCCACGTTCAGCCCTTCTGAAGCCACGACACTCCTCCTCTGCCGCTGCCCTCCCAGCAGTGGGGTAGGGCTCACTGGGTGCCTGCAGCCCTGCTGTACCTTGGCCCGCAGCAACCCCGCCTTTGCAGGGCTGTGGTCAGGAGCCACAGTTGAAACCTTGCACCACAAGGCAAATTCCAAGAAAACAAACATTATCACTAGGCAATTGAAATGCAGTTGGTACAAACAAACCGTCCACAAGAGGATCTAGGGCTCCGTTCTTGCCAGCAGGTTCAACAGGTTTTGAATATTAAGTCATCCCAGCTTTACTAGCGCCTAACTGGGAAACACTGCAAAGATCTTGTCACCTGGGGCTTCACTGCTGTGCCTGCTCTAGTGCGGCTCTCCGCTCCCTTCCTCTCCCTTTGGCAAGGAAGTGTTTTGATTCTCTTAAATTAGTCAAGAAAAACATTTCCCTCCTGTCCGACCAAAACGTTCAGGCGTCCCAACACCCCGAAGCAGGGCTGTGGGCAGGCAGCGTGGGAAGGCAGCTCCCTGCCTGTGGGGGAGCAGGAACACTTCACAGTTTGCGTGAGTCTTCCGTCACCCGAACATGGTGCTGCAGTAGTGCGTTGGCCTTTCAAGCAGCAGCAGCAGCACACTGCTGGTGACCAACACAGTCCTGCTTGAGCTCACCATAAAAACCTGGGGCTGACCCTTACCCACCTGGTTTCTTCACCCTACCACTGCTGATACAGAAAGCTCTCCTGAATGGAAGAATCATCACTTGCAAAGAACTCCAGTTCATTTTAATAAAGGCTCTGATACAATCTTGTAATTTTCTTTAAGTATAACAGGAGTCAACGGCATTTACTCAACATAGTGCAAAAGGCAAGAAAGTTCATTCAGACTTTTCTTCTCTGCTCCATGAAGCAGCTCACTCATGATGTCTTTGCAAATGGATCTCTGTAGATCAGCCCAACACGGCATCATGTGGACTGCAAGACCACAACACAATGCCCAAATACCATCTGCTACTCCCATGAGCTGGTCTTGAAAGCCTTTAGCTTTTGTAAACAACTGCTGGTCCATTTTATTTTGAGATGCTGCACAATGTAGCAGAACACACTTACAAGCTGACTATAATCAAAAGCTTTATAGTCTGCTAAACTTGTTTTAAATAATTCATAAATACCAAAAAAGACACACTGTACTCTTCATCAATTTTCATGCGAACTCGTTCTCTGTTTGTTGCATTTTCTGTTTATAGCAGCACAGCTTTAAACCGCAGAATAAATAGCATTATTTTCTGTTCCCTTTTAGCTCTATTCCAGAAACATACACTACATTTAATTACTGTTTTGGTAGAGTCCACCTACGCAGACCGGCTGTGCTTGCATGAATCAAACAGCACCCCTGGATTCAGAGCACAGAAGAGGTTAAAAAAAAAAAAAAAAAAGAGGGCACTTCTGTCAGCCCCTCCTTCCTCTCTGCTGCATTTCATCACACTGAAAGGGTTTAAAAGTAAAAAATTCCTTCCACATCATATAATCCTGGCATCTGCTGAGCAGCAAATCAAGCTCGCTCATTTTGTTGTGTTATTCCCAAAAGTAACTGTACAGATTCGGGTCTAGAACTCCATTTTCCACTCCCTGAAGTTTCCAAATACATGTTTTTCCTATTTAGCACATCAGAAGAAGCAGTAAACACAGCTAGTAAATACAAAGCAATCTTCTCTGTCTATGTGCAATTCTGATTGCATTACTTAAGAAACAGAATTTCCTGAGGCTTTTTACTACCTGACTTTATGATACACATGATATGGCATCAACGTACCAACTTCCTTCTGCTGCCCCTTTCCTCAGTGGCCTGCAGCTCACCCATGACATTATGCAGTTCGGACACAAAGCCATTACCAAGATTAAGCCACAGAAGGAATCCAGTCTACAGAGTGCAAGCTTTTTGAGGCAAAGACTGTGTCTTACTACATGTGTCTCAGTTGACAATAATTGCTGCAGTTATCCTGAAGACTACTACATTAATTTCTCTATAATACTTCCAAATGCTATTAAATCCTCAGATTTTTAAAATGAGATTGAATAAGAAACCTCACTAACACCTTTCTCAGGTATAACCTCTTCGCAAAACAGGGCAGTGTCTCAGTCATTAAGCTGACATAACAGTTAATTTTCTTCTTTAACATGCTTTTCTTCTCATTTGCTCTTTGTTGATGTGATTTTCAACACATACTGAAGCTACAATGAAACAAAACAGGAAGAGAAAGGGAGAGATGACAGTAAAACTTAAAACTTTATCCCAAGAATCCTCCCACTCCTACATATCTGAGATGAGGTGCTTTACTTTCAGCCTGCTTTTTCCCATATGCCTTTATCCTAGCTTCAACAACTGGTGAACTACTAACTAGGTTTCCAAATCCTTACAACGAGGCCAATGTTTTTGCCTTTTTCTTTAGCTAATCTTTTCACAACTATTTGCCTTGCTGTCTCGATGACTAAACAGCACATAAGTGATTTGGGTTCATTCAGTAGATTCCAAATTGGGAGCCTGCCTATTCTGTTTGCTTTAGGGGAAAAAGGAGGAAGCAAACAGCAGCGTCTTCTCTCAATTATGGCTGTGAAAAAATATAGAAATGCAAAGTACTCTTTACAGAGTCAGAGTCACTTCATGCTGATATAGCTTGCTTCAATTCACTTTTAAACCACTTCTAGAAGTGGTTTAACTTTGGTATCTACTATGTGTTTTTTTTTTTTTTTTTTTTTTACATTTAGACAGATTGTTTTCAACTCAGCAGGACAAACTAATGTTACTAAGTTCCATTTAGTTCTTAGTATTTGCTTACAAGGGAGGCGGGAGCTCACGACAAACAAACCCTTAGGCTATAAGCCACTCCCTGGGTGCCCCATGTCGTCTTCTCATTTGTATCATCCGACCAATTCCCAGTGCTGACACTGTTTAATACTTCAAAGTCTTTTCTACTAAGGTGGAAAAGAAAAGGTACTTTAAAAGGTCTAAAAAAAACCCACAAAAGCTTTTTTTAATTGCTTGCCAAGGATGTACCGCTGCATAACAATTTTTGCAGTGTAGCTGCAGCAGACAATCAGGTCTGGCATATGGTAGTTCAGCTGCAGTTTGAAATAGGTACTGCTTTCAAGCACAACTTTACTGCTCCATGACTTCATGGAAGTAATTTGAAGACTTCTTATCCAACATATAGGAAAAAAATAAACAAAAAGAACCCACTGGAATCAACATACTCTTTGATAAAATAAATGTATTTTGAAACTTGCAGTTCATTCAGCTTCTTCCCAGCCTGGCTCTGGCAACGAAACAAGTACAACAAACACGATGGCAAGAGGCCAGAGTAATATCACAGCTAGGAATCCCCTTTCTTTAAAAGTCCACTCAATTGCATGAATAAGATTCAGCATTTCTTACAATTTCTGACTCTTCACTGAAAGGGAACTCTCTCTCTGAAAAATTTCCGCAAGGAGCAGAGTCAAGAGCAAGGGACACAGAGAGCCTTAACTCGATTGGCTCCTCCAGCAGAATAGAGGCATCTCCCCTTTCAGCTACTCCATAAGCACTGTAGCCACTGGCAGAGAACTATGAATTCAGCAATAACATGCTGGGGTGTAAAACCCCATAGCCACTAACACAGAACCAGCAGAAAGTCCCCAGCTGTGTCTTACTACACCAGTCCTTATTTAATACATGCTCAAAAACAGCCATGGCACCTATAAGATTAAAAATTAAAAAAACAAACAAACAAAACCCAAAACAGAACAAGTAGTTGGGATTGATGTTGTGGGGGAGGATGGTGGAATGGAGGAAGGGGAGAGGAGGAACAAAAAACTTCTTACCTAGTTATACCACCTGAAGACATATAAGAAAAAAACCCAAAAAGATACTGCCTCAGAGGCCCAAGAACTTCTGGGCAACTAGTCAGGCAAATACAAAACCCACAAAACCGATACGAGATTTATGGACCTGCAGGGGGACAAAAGCTGAAGGAAGAAAGTACACCAAGAAGACATGAACAGCCCTCCATGAAGCTGACCTAACTCTAGCTTCTGGTGTGGAGTACAGCTCCTCTGCCCCGCACTTCCCACACGGAAGTTCTCGTGTTACACAAACACTACAAACGATTAAAAATTACATGAGATTTTATGAAATTACATGGTATGCTTCTGCTTCTGTTGCCAGCCCTGAAGTGTTTAGCACACTGTTACACTATCAAGTTTTGTACGCTGTGCCAGTCACTCCCCAAGGTGTTTATGTGAAGCACTCAGGCAAAATGAACAGAACATCTGTATTCTATTTGCTAATGAGCAATCATCATTTCTACAATTCTCCAGCCAGGGATTCTGCTATTTGGAATACTAATGCTATTTAAAAAAATTTAAGGAAAAAATTAAAACGTTCTGCTCATTGGTACTACAGTTACTAAAATACTTTTGCACTATTTACAATGCAACCAGGCTTCTATTTCCATTGCTTTCCAGTATTTTTACAAAATCAGAGTTTTCAGAAAAAAAAATTGATGATATACACTTAATGTATTTTCAGAATTACCATCACTTGCAATGTAGCTCTTGCTTTATTTACATTTTACCCACACAGAGGCAAGGATTTAAAATAAACTCTTCTAAAAGCTTTTCAAACATATCCTACTGAAGATGGTCTTCATTGCTTGCTTTTTGTATTGTGTCAGCACCCACAGCAGGCTAGATGAGGTAAAAAAAGAGTTATGAAAATACAGGCCATGTTCTACACAATCATATGAAATTCCTGTGCGTGCAGACTCTGAGGGAATGCAAAGCTTTGAAGCTCAGGATGTGTTTTGTCTGTAGACAGAAACGGCTATGAGTTTCCCTTCTAACCAACAGATACGTGCATCGTGTGAGGACCAGGATTATTCTCTGACAGAAAGACAGCAACATGCAAAGGAGTGCACCTGGCTGCCTCCTCTCACTGCAGCTCTTGAGTATTTCAGATGTGAACCTTCCTTATCATTTGGTGCATCGGAAATGATTCTGCCAAAGTCAGAAAAGTTTAAGAGCAGCAAAAGAGATCAGAATGGGATATTAAAGTTGACAAACTCAACTGAAGTGGCTTATATGAAAATCATCTTTATACTTGCTCATGGGGTACTGAAAAGTAACTTATCAACCAAGAAAAAGACAACTAAATGCAGGACTTGATGGATCTAGCTAATAAAGTCTGATGTGGTACTCGTGCTCCCACATGGGAGCAGGTGAGGGCAAACCATCCCTGTTAAGCAGAGAGAACACAGTACCAGAAATGTGTTTTTCCATGTGACAGCAGAGATGTATGTATTTCGACATGCTGTGATACCCTCAGCCCTTATCCTTTGATCCACAATTGCACCAGGTAGGGTCAGTACATTTGCATCACTGGTAAGATACTCAAGGGCAGTTCTGCTCCCCAGCAGGATGAGATGTCTGTGCTGCTGTAGCCATTTCCCAGAAAAGACATCTTCGGCTGGGGAGGCTTTGTATTGCCATGGCAACTGGCAGCAGTTCACACACCACAGAGGACGGCATCTCCCTGGAAGGACAGGAAATGCCATGCCATACTTAAAAGCCACCTTCCTTAAAGACAAAACAAAACGCCACCGAAGAAAGCGAGACCCTGAATCTCACATACGCTGGCTGAAATAATCTGCTCGTCGCAAACCTCTCCCTTGCCCCACATGCTCAGTTGACGACTGCCCTTTAAATCACTCCAAGGGAGGTGTTTTGTTTGACTGAAATACCCAGCTGGCCTCATTTCGGTCAGCTAGACAGCAGGCAGCCTTTGTTTTTTCAGCATTTACCTCTCCTTTTAAGCAGTTGTCAACCAACTTGAAAATACACATCTCTCCTCCTCACAGAGCTTCGAGCCAGCAGCAAAGCCAGACCCAGCCTGCACAGAGGAGCTGTCAGCCTCAGAAAGCAGAAGGCGCCCAAAGCCCTCTGCGCCTCAGCAAAGTATTAGGCAGAACAAAAACAAGGCTAGATGATATGCAGAGGCAAATAATTGTTTCTAGTGCCATGATAGGGTAACTTGCACCCATCCCCTTCTGCCCTGAGAGTGCAGGTTGCTCTACCCAAGCCATGGAAAAATGCACTACCAGGACTACTTCAATTTGGTTAACTTCACTTCACCAGAGCTGATTATACACATCACCAGAGTGTCATACATCTCTCTTTCCACCTAGAGAACACATTTTTCATCACTGCTGCAGAATAACACGTTACGTACCGAACAGTAATCTCCGTGCAACAGTTTAGGGAAAAAAACCACCCTAGTCCTTCAAATGATTTGTGTACTTTTATAAACTTACCTGGAAATAACACTGAGCTACAGTAGTTATTATTTAACAACACATCCAATGGGGAAAAATAAAACACACACCTTATATAAATATCCATTAAAGCCTTTCTTCTTGCTGTGTTAGCCGTAGCCTACATCCACACCAACAGCAAATATAAAGGAACACCGTGTACTTGCACTGAGACAGCCAGCATGCCTTTACTGTGAAAGCAAAGCATGAAACCACGTTTAAAGGCAAACACAATACTACAATTCACTTGAAGGTACAGAATTTGTGACCTCGCAGTTTGAGCAAAGCTGCAAAATTATCTATAGAGGGACAGAAGGTTTTTTTAAAGGAAAATACAAGACGAAGCACCCAAAAGAACCTGGAAAACCTCAGACACTATTGAAGGAAACTGTTAAACTGACCACGTATAAATGCCTGTGATAAACAAAATAGTGGGGAAATACCAGACTGAAAGAACAAAAAAGAAAATGGTTTATGCAAATAGAGAGTGCCCTTCATTTGCACATCAGGATTCCCCTTCTCACTGTGAATAAAATGGGTACCCAGCAGCAAAATCAGCTGTCTTCATCATGCAATGCCTATGCAATTTTGCCAGATTATATTAGCAAAGAAATATGCCAGTTCTCTTTCAAAACGTATTTGAAATCACAAATACTGATGTGTTTCCTCAACCTCGAGAACAGAAAAAACAAAACTAGCACTGGCCATTGAATGGCTCACACGTACGAAAAAGCAATGCATCAGAACTGAACAAAAAGGCCCAAAGAAACACGGAAAAGTACAGCCGCCTCCCGAACCTCCAAGCATCCCCTCCCCTCCCCACTATGACAGCGTGCTGTATTGGGCCATGTACCGGAGACAGACTGAAAACAGAACAGGCTACAATACTGAACCAACGTCAAGAAACCACCTCTTAAAACTGTATTTTGAACAAGGAACTTCCATGAAAATTGAAAAATATAACACTACCGAGAAAATCTGATGGAATTTAGTATAACACAAAGAAGTCTGACAAAATGTTCAGTTTCTGTTTGAAGTCAAAGAGCCAGATCTAGAGGATGTTCTCACAGAAAGTCCATTAATGAGGAAGATTGATGTTTTGAGCATAAAAAAAAAGATAGCACATTCAAATTTTAAGCATGGGAATAAAGACACCTACATCCAAAGCACCTGTGACCAAGCAGAAGCCAAGGGAGTTGAATCTTACTTTATTTTTACATATTGATGAAGTAACGGCCACTCGTGTCATTGCTAAGCTAGTTTAAGCAGTGCAAGATCGTAATTAGGAGAGGAAATTCATATGCTAGTCCCAAAAGGAGAGACATACAAAGAGCATCAAGCAGCAGGACTGCAGGAAACATCTGATAACCAAACGTGTGCACACAACATAAAATGGAGACATTTGTTTACTGACAGTTGCAAAATAAGCTGAACATTTTATTTACTGTAATCTCATTTTCAGTATTACACAGATCATTTGAAAGAGGGCAAGAGGGATATAAGTTTAACAAGCATGAAGCACGTTTGCATGCATATGTTTACGCTAACAACCACAGGGAACTTCAGCTCTCTACCTTCTGCCTTTTCCCTGCGCGGGGCCGTGACAGCAGAACAACTCTGGTGCATGCCAAGCACGCAGCGCAGAGTCTCTCCTCCTGACGTCTTCAGGCAGCTGCTGATCCAGGCCAACCACTGGCTGCCAGGGCCATTCCCTCTTTGGCAGCAGCGCTGCCACCGTAGGCAGAGTTTGCAGCTCTCTGGCTTCTTTCCTCCCCACCTCTCCGAAGCGAGAGTTCAGCTCTTTTTCCCAGTCAGACCTTGGCTCCCACAACAGAGCTGGCAGAAAACACTTATGCCAGCAGAAGACACAGACACGCCCTCAGTGTTCTGTGGTCAAACTTTTCAGGATGGGATGACGCACTGGTAGGACATCCACTGCTACAAATATAAAGGCCTGAAATATGAAGTCCCCAAAACATCCAGCCCTCCCACATTGTTTGGATCCCTTTTAAGATCAAGCATTCAACCAAGTTGTTGTGTTTAAGTTCAAACGAGGGAAAGAACAACCAAGGAGATTTTAAATGAGCAGGGCTGTGGTAAGAGACATGCTGACAAAATCAAGAAGGCCAAGTCAACCTGAGTGCCGTGCAAGTGACAGAAGATGTCTCTTACTCCTTCCTGTAAGAAGGCATGCATGACTGCATGAGAGACACAGACATCTCAGCCCTTCCAAGCCAGCCCCTCTCCAAGCAGCTCTGCACTAGGAGAGCCTCATCCTTTTAAGTGCACTGTGTCAGACAACACCGTTTCAGAAGAGCTACTCACTGAAACGACACTCGCTCCACAATTAGCACCCACGTGAGTATGGAAAATCAGACCTACAGCTCTTGCCCAGTTCTAGCCCTCCTGTACTGAGTCCAGGACAACAATTTTATAACACACTGCAGTATCCTGTGCAGCTGTGTCAAAATGGCCTAACACTGATTGCTTGTGACAGGAGGCATTTGTACTAAGAGATTTCTGAAAGTAGTACAGTATTTCTTTGTGTGAAGTAGCCGAGAAATAATACTCTCAACTCCCTCAACCTCCTTTTCCTTTGTGCACTGCCAAGCACAACGGGCCCAAAAATATGCTCTCTTTATTCTTTAACTGATGGAAATTACATTAGAGAGAAACCCAGCACAAAGGAAGTTTTGGCAAGGAATGTGCCTTTTATGTTATGTAGCATAAAACACTCAGAGATGTATCAACTGATATTTACGAAAAGATGTTCTTCATACATCTATACATGGTGACTTGATCTGCACTTCAAACTGCCAATATAAACCAAAACATTTTAAACACACCTGATACAAACCACTTCTTAAGAAAACCCCACCCAAACCCTATTCCTGTATGCCTACTTTTTAAATAATTATAGCAAAGAAATTCCAGCTTACAGTGTATTTGAGTATTAGGGAATATAAAAGTGTCTACAAGTATAAGTAACGGGTTATAAACGATGTGGAGTCTTTGTTCCTAAATAAAAACTATCATAACTAATGGCATAGGGAATCTTTGTAAGCTCCTCTTCTGAGTCTTAGAGCCAGATTTATTCCCCTTGCTTGTTTGGTATTTTGCCACTGGCAGCATTGATTTTCTGCCCTCCTTTGTGACTGCTGGAACTTGAAATTCAGAAAGCATTTTGGTTTCAAACTTGCATTCCATTTTCAGTGACCAAAACAGTGGTCTGGAGTAGCTTTTGATGAGAGACAGTGAAGAACCAACAAACCACACAAGCATGGGCAAGTTGTGCAGCAGTGTGCCAGAATAAACAGTCCTTCTTGGTAAAATCTTTCCATCGCAGGTGTGATCTAATCATCGATCCCATCTTCTTGCCCACGTATAGGTGGCATAGGCTGGTGGGGTCCCCTGGGGTGCTACTCACCTACCAAGGCATGCCCCAGGGCAGGAGGATCCTGCCCCACCACCAGCCAGGGACACATCTATACGGCCTTCACATGAAACCAAGGGCGAGCAGAATGCAGTAGGGCCAGGGCATGATTCTGGTGTGCATCATCTCACGCTCCAGAGGAACCAGATCACAGACGGTTCTCAGCAGATACTCCAGCTTGGTGAAGAAGGCTGCTTCAGTGTAACACAGAGAGAGCCACTGCATGCTGATTCGTATTTGGTGATGCAGTTCTGCATTTCTTGTAGAACAAAATAGAGCACAACCCATCAAGTAAGAAAAAGTGCTCTGTGTTATTTCAAGGTAAGTACCTTTAAATACAGTAATTGCTGCAACGCTTTAAAAAGTTACTCATATTTCAAAATATTGCTGCTTTGCCTATTAAATAACTTCTATGGCACTTGTAAGAGAAGCTTAAAGATCTGAAAGGTTTTGAAAGAAATGAGTTTTCAAGACAGTACAGAAACTTTAATTATCTTCTCTTGGCAAACTGTATCAGTACCATAACAGACTCTCCCTAACTTTGGTATATCACTCTCTCCCCTGAACACAAGTAAGAATTAAAACCAGCCAAACATTTGGGAAGTGTTTTAGGTTACAGACAAAATACACATTTTAAAATAGAGAAACTGAAGTAATGACTCATCACCCACTGCATCTCCCTAAATTTACTTCACAAATGCTGTTACTTCAGGTTCTGTCTGTCATTTCTGGAAGGAGGGGAAATGCTTGCTTTGAAGATTCAACTAAATAAAAGCCAGGGTGGCCTGTTGTCCTCCTATTGCATACGCATTGTCCCCAGTAATGTACTGGCAGTCAAAGACACCAGCACGGATGAGAGAACTGAATACAAAGAAAATATTTTAAGCTGACTAGTGGTCAGAAGTGCCCTGAGATAAAATGATAGCACTGCTGCACCCCCATCACAGTTTCAATCTGTTTACTTTTGAACGTGTGTCCCAGTTGTAAATCGTACAAATGTCACGAGTGCTGCATAAAGGTCCGTGAGCCACTAGGAGGAAAAGTTAGATGCAGAGGAATCTCACTTCTTTAACATCTTCCAAAACCACGATAAACCCTAAACTTTTTATATTTGAACTTACGTTATATTCAGTAAATGATGTTTATGTAATTAAACACTCAGCAATACTGTGGGCAAAGTAAAGCCACTGCTGAAGTCAAAGCTGCCAGCTGAAGCCTGGCATACAAATGTTGCGCTGTCACAGGATTTGCCTTGCACAAAAGCCCAGCAGAAATTCAGGCTACGCATGAGTAGCTTCCCCACCACATCTCTTGAACATTAAACTGTTATAGCAAGATCATTTCACTTTCAATTGCTTGCCTCCTCCCCCATTTATCACTCAGCACACCTCTCTGTTAATTGCTTTTTAAACATTGCTCACACTTAACATTCAGACTCAGCCTATACCATTTACTTCCCAATATAACTTGATGTTCAGAGTAAAACACATAATTACTGTATAAAAAGTTGTACAAATATAATTAAAAATAAGGTGGAAACTTTTCCCCCTGCAATTCATTTTAAAACATACATGCCCTAATTAAGCTTAAAGCCCCCAATTTATGCTAGTATTTTGGAACAAGCTCTTTTTGCCTGTTCAAACTATGACTACATGAAAGGGACTTGTCACCACAAACTCCCACAGCAAACTCTTGCCCTTTCTGGGAAAGTTTTCTTTAAGTTTCCTTCACTGAGAACACATCCAATCAGATATCCTTTGGTGAGTGCTCCTGCAGCTCAGCAGTCCTCCAGGGGCCGGACAGCTGGTTCTTCATGTGACATAGCTGAACATCAGTGCTGGTGCTTCTGTCACCTACAGATGAGCCCACTGGCAATCACACCGCGCTGTGCACACCAGATACACAGGTTGGTACCAGGACTCCACATGTGGGCAACAAAGAAGCGGCTCTAGTGCTAGTATTCGTGAACTGTGCACATGAAAGCTTTTCTTCTGCTGTTATCACCTGATATACTGCGCCCTGAAGCTCCCTTATAAAAGAAGAATTAAAACCTACATTTAGACAAGGGAACACTGGAACACTGTTCCCTGCATCAACGCTAGAAAATATGCATTGTGCAGATCTTGTGCAAACGTTTTTCTTTATTAATATGTCTATGTGAATTCAGGACTTCCCCCCCAAAATTAAGAAAATCAACACTGTCAAAATGTTGGGGAGGGGCGATGGGGAATATCAGCTTTTCCACCTAAAAAGAAATGGTAAAGATTTCCCCAAGACTACTACTACCAACACCCCACGCTGCTTGCTGTGAACACTGGCTTTATACCACAGGCTCAAGTATGAAGAAACTGTTTGCTTTTACTCCACTATGAATTATCATCAAACCTGGAGAATCATTATCTCAAATTTGTTTACCCTCTCAGGAAATGTGAATTTTTATTTATACCTCCAGAAACAAGAAACTTAGTTCTTCACTGCAAAGTTTGGTGCTAATTATTCTTGGAAAATAAAGATTTTCAGGAATAACTGAAGTTTTAAGTTGTAAGGTGTTCTGGTTTTAGTTCATCAGGGTAATACTGACTTTCCTCTTTAATTGATCTCCCTGATAGTGCTTTGGATCACTGCTTTTTAATTTTTTTTTAGTTTTATCTAGCAGCTCAGGTACTAATTCTTTCTCTCTGCAACACTCGCATCTGTTTCTACAATCTCCTTTGGAGGACAGGACATCCATGCCTTGCCAAGTGTAAATACGAAAAGCCCATTCTCCTTTCCTGATTCAGTCAGTGGCTGCTGCAGAAGAGGACACAATTCAAAAGTTCAAACATTTTGAGAGTGGGAGCCTTCTCACTTCAAAACAACTTCAAAGCTGAAGGGCCTGCCACAGTACACAGCAGATTCAGATGTGCAATTTGATAGGTGGTCCCAAACTTTTAAGTAGTTATTTGAACCTTTTGATTAGAGCTCTTGCTAGCTACTGATGAATCCATCCACCAGCCACAGCAGAGCATCTGAGCAAACTTAGCCATACATTTCCTACAAAATCATCTCTTACAATGCTGGTACAATAAGATGTAACTTCCCCTACAATTATATAGTTTAATTGGAAGTAGTAAAAGAGGGGAAAAAAAAGGAAAAGCACAGCTAAGGAACGATGATTAAAACCAGCTAGAGTGGATCAGTTTACTCCTGCTGTTTGTCCTGAGCAAACTGGTCAGTGTTTCATTGAGTGGGTACACATCACCCCTACAAAATAAACAACTAAGCTGTGCTAAAACACTGCCAATAACACGCATACATCAATGTGGCAAAATACTCTGCCAGGGAAGAGAAACTTAGGCTTGCAACAGATGCTGCAATTAAAATGAAAAGAGCTGCAAAGCCATTCTTCATTTCACTCCAGAAGTGAAGTGTTTAACTGTAATTAACGATCAGTTTATTAAATAAGCACCAGGCTTTTACATCATAATTCTCCTAAAATCCTCAGCTGTTACGTAACACCTAAGACTGAATTTACACAGGCTACTTTGATTCTGAAACACCAGTGTTCACGCACCCGTCAAGGCCCAGCAGGATAGATTTTACCATTCCTTTTAAAGTCAAATGCAATGTGATTTTACTTGCTCTTCAGGATTAGCTCAGTGTTTGCACTTTCATGTGTCAGGCCAGTTTTAAACACTCACTTTAAGAAGTCCCTGGAACCCACTGCATTTATCACAGCAACAAAGCCACAGGACGGGTCTTTTTGGGGTTTTTGTGATTGCCTTTTTTCCCCCCTCTCTTTGTAGAAGTATAGTAGTTTCTGGCGCTCTTTTCTTTTCGCAGTCACTTTTAACTGACCAACACTCTAACAAAGGCAATCCATTTCATCACATTTACTGAGTCCTTATTGTGAGGAGAGACTGTAGATTTGTCAATGAAAAGCTGAAGTTACTATCCTCTGCTAATAAAACTTGCTGAAATATAGTGCAGTGCAAATAGTTAACCCTTCCTAGTGTCAGGAACACAGCAAAACCAAGCACTAAATTGGTGGTGACATCATCATGCTTTCTAGGGTACTACCAGACATCTCAGCTTCAGTACTAAAACAGCAAAAAAACCCTCCAAGTTACGCTTGAAAACGCCTAATCCATAGCGGAGCAAAGAATTGCAGGTTTTATAGCCCTTCCCACTAACTACTGAGAACACAAGCAAAGAACAAAATATCACCCTGTCAGCTTTGAGAGAGCCGTTATGCTCTGCTACCCATCAGTGCAGAGAATGATTAAGTCTTGATTCCTAGTGCCAAAGACTTCAGATAAAGAAGTGAGCCATTCATTTCCAGCCACGATCACACTTAGCAAAGCAAGTGAAGGAACCAACAGTGAAGTATGCTTGGCTACTGAAGTTTATTGTGAATTGCTTGGAAGTAAGATTTCTTTCTACGATGATGTCAAGAAATCCATAACCTGGAGGCACCAGCAGGTATTTATTTATCTGAGGATAGAATGGCTTTATGAAGAAGCAAGAAATACTTAGTTTGGATGACAAATCATTCCACAAACACTATTAGTCCTCCAAGCGGTAAATATTTCAGGTTTCAAGAGCCAATCAGAAAGGTCATAATTTATCTTTTTGTCTGTTTCTAGCCTTAATAACTTTTGCACTCTGCCTGTAGATTAATCATTCAAGGGAAAGATACAAAGGTTTATAAATAGGAAAAGTAGCCTAGGTATAATAACAGAGGGTCCAGACCAGACAAAAATGATCTCTACCTATTCCGGTTTTGATGAGTATAGCCTACCTTAATCCAAAATCTAATTATCTGGATTAGATTAGGACAGTGGATTTTCCCAAAATGCTCAGGCAAACCACATGCAATTTCCTATCTGGGGCACAGGGCTGCATTTGATTTCCAAATCCCTTTTAACTCCACATAGGCATTCGTAAATTATTTTTCCCCGTGACAGGAAATATTTGTTCCTCTGCAAAAGTCTAAAACCCAAAATTTCTGCCTCTAAACCCAGCAGAAGACTGTTATTTGGCTTTCACTGTTATTAATTTGCTATACCCGAGATCATGGTAATTACTAAGAATCTGAGATATTCTACAGTTTTTCAAGTGAGAAATATTTTGCAGGGTTTATTGCTTTTTTCTTTCAGGCAGTACGTGCCTATGTTCCGTAAAAAGCCAAAGTAGCCAATAAAGCATGAGCAGTTCCCACCTCTGCCAGTGCATGAGATCATTCCACCTGAGACACGGAACATGCGACATTACACAGAAGCAAGGATGCACACAAATCAGAGTCACAACTGCACATAAGACGGGAAAGAAGGCAAGGCTGACGAGATAATGCAAAACATTCCTCTCACATAAATATTTTCTGATTCTTAAATGGGAACCTTGTTACTACACTTGGAATAAATACACAGTCAGACCCACCTGTAACAGGTTTAACTCATCCAAAGTGGTTCCTTAGTAAGTTGGTTCCAGTTGTCTTCATGAAGAAGAATCATTAAGAAATAGGTAAAACTTAACTGCTACTAAGAATTTTCTTTTAAAACGGATGACTCCTTTCTGTATTCTTGAACCAGATTCCTCCATCTCACAGTTAACCTCTACTGATTTGACAAACATGGTTTTGTTCTTCCTTGACAGAAAGAGGATACCCAAAATGCATTATTAAGAACAAAATAAAAGACAGTTCCCCCAAAACTATCAACATCCATAAAACCTGGTTGCTTAAAGAGGGCATATAATTTGGACTGCTTACTTCAATACAGTTTTAAAGACTACACTGAGCAGGCATGTACCGCTCACAATTTACTTCTAAAACATTCCCTCAGGAAAAGATCCTCTGAAAGATTTCCTAAATGCTAGTTTGTACTCTATGTGTTTTAATTAACGTACAGAATAGAAATTACCATTTAGATAAGATAATGCTCCCCAGCCACCCCACCCTTGCATTCTGAAACACTCTGCAGGTTTCTCAGCCCCTCATCAACTTGGCTGCTATTTCCAGCACTCCTCAGGCCCTGGTTAGCATTAATTCAGCTGCAGTTGGAGAGTTTCTCCAAGGCAGTCTCTTCAAATCCACAGAGCATGAACTGTTTGATTTGAGTGCTCTGCAATTTGAGTACTTTAAATAGGGAAAATACTGCACAAAATGACAGACCTCGAACTTGCTTATGTGACTGCGCCAACAGCTGTACGTACAGAGTGAGCTGCACACGTATGTACAGCTCCAGCTGCCAGTTAAGACACCCAAGCAACGACACCTGAGAAATCCTCAGTCTCCTAAGCTGCAATTTCAGAAACTTCACATGCAGAAGTTCAGGAACACACAGCAGATGATGTCACTGGGGTTTGTCACATGGTAGCTAGACCAGAGGGCTCTCTTGGCACCAGCCACTGGAGGATCATCACCTTCCCCAAGAAGGGCTGGCCACAGTTCCCTGCCTTGTAACCCTAAGCAGCCAGTCTCTTGTCCAAAGGCAACCGCTGCTTTCAAACCAGTGAGGACAAGAGGAAACCTTCATTTATTATTCTGCATGCAGTTTGCATACCTGGAGCTACTCATCACACAGCCTTTTTTTGCTTTTGTATGACCAAACATCATGCCTGCAGGAAAGAACATCTACAGGCTTCAGCTTGTTGACTTCCTGTGTAAATTCAACAGCACTTAGCTTCCTGATTTTTGGTTAATAAATACTGAAGAAACAACCTAAATGAAGAATCCAGGAAAGCTAATGTACTGTAAAAGGCACCTGTAGTAAAACAACACCTCAACTGCATTGGGTGTTGGACTTGAACATAACAGGCAGCCCTAAACAGCAGTGCAAGCGACTTTTTTTAACCAGCACAGACATACAAGTTGAGGTTCACAATGCTAATTACAGTGATTCATGAAATTCCTCTCCTTTGGTGGTAATATTTCAATTTTCAGCAAATTACTGCTGGAGTAATATATATAAAATAACCTGAAATGTGTGCATAGTATAGCAGGGGGGGTCACACATTTTCAGACACAGTCGCTCACGTGAGTTAAGAGTTCAAAACAAAACCATGGCTAGTTTTTTTTCAAACCAGAGTCTGCCAAGGTAGCAGACAGGCAGCATGAACTGCTGAAGCTCGCAGCTCCTCTCTTCTCTCGGGAACCTTGGCCAGCCACTGCAACACTTGGGTGTGCCCAAATTGCAGGTTAGGGACTGTTCCAAGCAGCAGTTTTAAGATTCTTCACATCTTGTCTCAGGTCTATAAAGCTGTCCCTCCTCCTGTCAGGCTTACAGAGCACACTCCCCTAGGATATTATCTGGAAAAGAATTTCAGCTTATAAAACAGGTTTACCAGCTGAACAAAACATCTAGTGGAACTGTATACTTTAGGATCTGTTTCCACATAACAGATTGGTTCTAAGATACATTTTTTTCCTTATTATTATTTAAAACTAATCTTCAGTGGAAAAGATTATTACTCTGCTCAACGTACTGCCACAACATCTCTACTTGTTCAGATAAATTAAAAAAACCTGAGAGATGCCTTTAGTTAGACTGGTAGTTCACTATCATCATCATAAGCTATTTTATTCTATCTGCGGATTGCTAAACAGCTGTTCAGCGGTCTTGTGTACCAGCAAATCTCATTTTGGACCTTTACTCTTCATTCTCCTCCTCTTGTGAAATAAATATTTAAGATTTGTTGTTGCAGTTAATCACAGAGAAAGTAAAACAGCACTGAAAAACTCACCAGTGTTTGTTTTACAGTCTTTGCTCACTGTCCTCCCAGGAGTGGAAACTAAGGGCTACCTGGAAGAGTTCAGTGTGTGTCACTGCAAGAAAAACGTCTACATGTAGACAGGGGGGTGATCTCTAAAGATAGCAGTCAAATCATGAAATGTTTACAAAATAAATCATGGTGCCACTGACCTATATGCATCTGCAAGTCTGACAAGAGTAACTGATGATCCTAGCAACAAAATTTCAGAAGGATTCATTTCAGAAATCTTCCAGCAAATTTGGATCCTGTTCTTCAGAAGTAACCGGAGCCCTGCTAGCCCCATCGTGACTGAACAGAAAAGGCAGGGAGTCATGACCTTGCAGTACCGTGTCCTCGCTAGGTTCTGTCCCCATCCAGCCCTGCTCTGTCTCATTTCTGCCTTCCAGCATTAAGCTGTTCAACAGATGGTATGGGGAAATTAAGGTTTTGTTGGGTATTTTGAGTATCAGTTAGAGCGGACTGTATCAAGCTGCTTCTTTTGCCTTTCTGTATGGAACTGCACTCTGAGCACTCGTGTTGTGCACACGTCAGTGATTAACACTGTCCAAAGCACTAAGACCAAGAGTCAGTGCTGTACTCCATACCTGTCCTGTCAATCCCTTACTCAGACACCAGTGCACACGTTCGGGCTCCATATCAGAAATACTACACTGCCTTCATTTGCACGGGAAAGGTAGAAACAGCTGTATTTGTGCAGGACACTGTAACCCGTTTAGAGAAGCAGCTAAGTGAGCGACACAGTAAAAGCAACTATCATGAGCCATAAAGCAAAACGAATCAGAAGAACACCTCAGAGATTGACTACAACACAATAGATATAAAAAAATATATCTTCTTAATTGATCATGCATCTTGGCCATCATTTGTTATTTTATGATTTATATTTATGATTATTTTATGATATATATTTATATTTATGATTCAAGCCACTAATGCATTTCTACCTCAAGCTTGAAAATGTAGACCTAGTCATTCTTGAGGTTTATCAGTGCAACCAAGGCAAGTAATGATATCATTAAAAAAAACCCCCCAAAACTCCTCTCTCATCAGCCACTAGAGCAAAATTCGCAAGGAACATATCCAGAAGCATGCCTTTACCTCTCTAGATCTCATACAGCAAATAAGGTGTCTTCTACCTAGGACACATAAAGAAACCTATCTTTATTTGTTATAGATTGATACTGACATAATAACATCCAGGGGAATTAGGGGGCAAAAAAGTTAACACAGACTCATGGTAGTGTAAGATTAAACTTATTTATTAAAAAAAAAACCCCAACCCAAAACCAACCATGCAAAAAAGAAACAACCCAAAAGAACTTTACAATACACCTAATTTTTTAAACTCCAAATTGCCTTAAGCATTAGCACAATCAACTGCATTGATCAAAACTGGAACTGCCTGAAGCAGAGACGGGAGGAAAAATCATTGAGGGAACAACTTCAGATTTGCTCCAAAGGACCTAAAGGGAGGACTGACAGAAACACAAAACACTACAGAGAAGAAAATGTTTATAGAGAAAAAACTGGGGTAAAAGGGAAAGATATAACACATGGTGGTGGGAAGGACAGTATTTGTCACAAAAAAAATAAAAGTAAATCTTAGTATTTTGCTGTATTGGTATCTCAAGCCTAGCATTTGGATGACACAGAGAACATTTCCAAACAAGAATGGAAATATCCAGGTTTCCCGAAAAAAAAAAACAAAACAACATTAAAACATATTTACATGTAATTTTTCCTCCATGGATGGGTTTCAGAGTTTATGAGAATGGGGCAGAGGCACCAAATGTCTAGCACAAAAAGGGATGTTTCTCAAAATAACTGTGCATTTCTTTCTACCCATTCAATATATAACACACACATTTATATTTAAATGCACTTAATTAAACATATACATTGGCAGACATACTTCTACAAACACAGATGATCAGGTGTCTGGCCTTAGCTATTTTGTTTTCATCTCCAGTAAAAATAACTTATTTTTCTTGTTTCTCAGAAGAAACAATTTACTTAATGTATTAGTACCAGAAACTGAGTGCTGAAGCTCAACACGTGGTTCCCAAAGCAGCAGACCCTATTTTATTATAAAGAAAAACAATGTATGTATTCACACAAAAATTAATTATGCTTAAAAGCTGCAAACCAGGGATGCACCGTAGAAATATGAAAATGAAAGATACACAGGAAGCGTTCTTCAAATCTTCATTCAAATTGTGCATATATATAAAAATCAGGAATGGAATTTCTCATCACTGTATGAAAGTGATTTTAAATTTTAAATTCAATTTTACCTTATCCTTCTTGTGCACTAAAGAGCAGTACAATGGGCTAGACATAGAAACAAATGCTGTCAGAGAGAAAGAGAATTTATTACCTTTATTGTATACAACTGCAAGCATGAGAGACTCTGACCTATGAAGAGAAAGGAGGCTAAGACAAATAATGTTAGACGAAGCCAAAGATCCTATAATGGTATTCCCAATTTGACAGAGGTTGTCCTAAAATAAAGAAAAATCACGTTTTTTTGGCTAATTTGTGCTACTAAATGCATTAGAGAGGATAAAGACTTTTCCCAGGCTAGAAGTCTTGCAGACTCTTTCCAATGATGACTTTTGTAAGAAAGCGGGAGAGAGTTTATCCCATTCTACTGATTAGTGAGGACTGTTTTGTACAAGTTCATCCTTCAGGATTGGGACGCAACTCACTTTTCCTTCACAAAGGTGGAGGGATGTGAGAAAGAAGTGCTTTATACAGTAGGTTCATATTCACAGTCTAATGCCTTGGCAGGTGCGCTCTAAGCAGCTTCAAACCAGTAGCTTAAAGCACTACTTATCTGAAAAGGAGCTCTAGCTTTGATTTTGGATGTGTCTGAACACACCGTACTTCTGATAAAGAAAAAAAATCCTGTCTCCTTCCCTCTTGAAGTCCCAGTTCAGTTATAAATTGCAGGAAAAATCAAGTGATGCATTCACAGTTGGAAGAACAAACTTGGCCAACCCAGAGCTCTGCATATGCTTAAGTGTACAACTGAAGAATTTCTAGTGGAAAGATTTATTCCAGTATCTGAAATCACCAGATTTTTTTTCACATTTAGCTTAAATAATTTCACAGCAGTGAAATGCGCAAGCCACTGGCCATCTTTTCAACTGAAAGATACTACTTTTCTCAACTGTTCAAATAAAATTAAGCTCTCTTAGTAATATGCCATTCCTGTTGATTTGCCGTTTCTTCTGAATGTTTGAAAAATGCCTTTTATATAACCGAGAACTTACCAATTTTTAACCAGCAGCCCAGAGATCGATCTGCTCTGAGCAGCAGCGAGAAATTCTTAGCGTGTTAGAGAGGAAAAATTACTGCTAATGTTAACCACGAACAACATCAATACAGACAGCACACAAACCCCACAAGATAAGGGTATTTCTTGCACTTGAACTCCATCAATGTTTTTCCTGTAATTTTCTTCTGTTTACTAGCTATAAAGCTTTGGCTTTTCCAGAGACCCCAAACCATGTAACTGCGCGTCACACGGGCAGGTTGTAGCAAGACAGCATCTTAAAAAACTCCCAGAGCTTCTGGTTTAATGTACTCAGTATAGGCCTGTCTCAAGAAACCTGACATATAGCCAAGGAACAACACAACTTGACAACAGCCTTCCCTCGCTCACAGCAATCTCGTTGCTCAGAACAACACAACCGCAATATTATTCTTCTTTTACTAATCTCCATGTAAAGCACAGGCTTACACCTCTCATAGCTGTGTTCTCAGACAGACTCTAGAATTACGAAAACCAGGAATACTTCTAGTATCTAGTACCTTCACATTTTAGGGACGTCAAACATTTACAGGCTCTCAGCACGGAGCATATGTTCCAGCTCATCAACCCAGAGTTTTTGACAGCAATAATCACAATCATTTCACAGTTATGGATAAGAAATATTTCTATACTCTACCATTTTCCAAGTTACCATACAAATTTTACTTCTGGTTTATAACTGTGACTTGTTCAGAGAATTACTGTTGTGAAACGGAATCTAACTGGTGGTACGCTATGTCCCTATCATAGGACACTGAAATGTCCGACTCCAAGCCCCAGTCTAGCCAGCGGTGGCCTGGCCCTAAATTCCACCTACAAGAAAAGGTTTGACACCAACCGCTGCCAGACTTTTCTCTGTATCTGCAACAATCATGTCTAGGACTTCCCAGCTACATGACAGCCCCTCTCTAACCATGCCACCAGGCATCCAGAGATCCTGTGCAGGGGCAAATAACCCCCACGCTCTGAGCAGAATGAATGTATCTCCTGATGGGGAACGAAAAACATCAGAAGAACCCTGGCTCTGTATGGCAGTCCTGGTACAGGAGAAAACCACTGAACAGAAAGTTGCCATTTGTCTTGCCATATCTAGTCTACACCTTCCTACACCCAACTGACACCCAGAGGCACCGCAGCCAGTTTTCCATTTGCAATTGGTGGGGAAAGGGACATGCCTCTGGACAAAAGCACCTGTGCCGATGCCTACAGGAGGGCCAGTCACATAAGATTTCCTATAAAAGCTGGGATCAGCTACGGGCAATTTAAAGGAAGCAGATTCCAGTGATCAAATCGCAAAGTCGCATCCACAGCATTTGCAGGACCAACCTGAAAAGAAGCTAAGAACACATCTGAAGCCACTTCGCAGCATCTTTGGAGCAACACTACCTGTAGATTACCTCAGTGCTGAACTCTGACTGAGCAAGGACCATCCAACTTCCTCCATGCTCTGGGTAGCCTTCCTGTTCTCTCCTACACTGCACTAGTTACTGAGGGAGCCAGGCTGGCATTGCAGGAATTTTCAGCAGCAGTTCCTTCTCTGTTTGGTGTGTATTGCAAAGTGCTGTTTTACTGCCATGGCTCACACAGCAGTGGACACTGAAGGTAACACAGGCAGGTACACACAGATGTATCCTCTCCTATGCCCAAGATTAGCACTGCGGTAAGATTTGCCTTGCGGCACTCACTCACACCGCCCGGTTGTCAAGGAAAGTAAACAAAGCCAGTAAACTTCATCTTGAGTCACTCAAAAGCAGTATTTCAAAAGTCACTATGCGGGACTGTTACAAAATAAGCGAAGTTATCTGTAAAGATAGCAAAGATACCTATGCAGAGCTATAATGTAAGTCACTGAGTTTAAACATGGTACGCACTTAACTTATCTTTGTGTACTTTGCAACGCGATCTTCCATTACCAAGACTTCTCTGCTGCAGTTCAGTTTTCTTCCTTCTCAGCTTTAGAGGCCAAAGGTAGCTCAGACATTTTGGTCACGGGGAATATAAACAGCCAGCAGTCACATTTCTTTACTAATGGCTCTAATATCAACAGGACCACACTTCAGGAACTTAATTTGCCATTGTCTTACACACTCAACTAGAAAAATAGAAATAAAAAGACCATAGACATACTGCACAGCTAATGCATAGCACCCTATATACAAATGTCCCACACAGAGCTAAAAATGTCACACCAAAGTGGCCATTCCTGTACGAATCCCAGCAAAATGCTGTCTCTCACTGGGGTGTTTTATTGAATGCACGGTGTTAAGGCCATTTTAAAATCCTCTCACAAACATGAGATCTTACCAGCCCCCTCAAGACACCAGCAGTCCCACTAGGGTTTTTACCCACTTTCCTAAACAAAGGAGAGCTCTGCTGTTCAAATTACTCCCTTAGGGACACACTGAACAACCCCCTGACTTAATTTTACTTCTTCAATAACATCACTGCAAACACACTGAATGCTAATAATAAATAAATTATTCAAATATTCGGTCTCTACGGAAGAACCACATGAATCATATTCCAGAAAAGAAACTCCTGAAGAGATTGTAAGGTGTCCTGAGTGTGAGTGTGTCTGGGAAGCAGATTTAAATAATAATGCAACATGAGTGAAAAGTGATTTATTGTAATAAAGAGATATAGCAGCTTTGCTGTAAATGCAATAGGTTGACCGAAGCCAAGACACCAGCAAACAGAGTGTGACTGTCACCACAGTTTAAAGAGGGTAGAACTGGAGGTTGGAAGAGCAAAACCCGAAGCAAAAACATGCTGAAGTCAAAAGGTTTGATGCTCTTCTGATGAAGGTAATGAAACTGGACACTCAACCCCCCAGATCTCCACGCAGAACAGTCCTTTATGCAGTTAGTCCATTTTCAAGTGTACCTCTAAGAGTAAGGAGCTTAACTGAAGATTCAGTGGAAAAAAACAAAGCCAAAACCTAAACCAAACTTCCCTGCAAAAGCAAAGAAGCAGCAGTGGTGCACTGGAGTATGATACAGAGACAGTATTTTGTGGACTGACAGCTCTGTGCAGTGAGAAGCACTTTTATTATGCTAACTTCACAGATCAGAAAATCAAGGAATTATAACCCCAATGCAAAAAAAAAAAAGTTAGATTTAGATTCTTGGGGAATCTAAGACACCCAAATGTGCATTATGAAGTGAAGTCTAGTTGGATATGGGCATAAGGGTTAAGGGTCTTGCCCAAGGTTGTGTTACATAGATTACAGCACCTAAGTCTACCAATCCTAAGGCTGGACTGTCTTGCATCACTTTTGGCCTTTCTTCTCACAGTCATGATTACATTTAACTATTAAATAATACTAAATTATCTGTAATAGGTAAACTACCTTGCCATGTTGGGTTTTGTTTACACCTCTACATAGTAGAGGAAAACAGAGCATTCCTCTCCAGGTTTGGGTTTCTTTTCAGGTGCAAGACATGCAATGCTGGAAGTTAAACACACGTGAGACTTACTGAATCCTTTCACCTTTCAGCTCTCCCCTGCTCCTCCTCTCCTCAGCAGGTAGAAATACCTTTTGTACCAGGATGGGTTGTACATTTTCCTCACATGCTCAGAACTTGCACCTGCCTTGCTCAAGCAGTGAAAGGAGCAGACAAACTGAACTTCCTCCAAGAGAAAGAAGCCCACTGTGCCTCAGGGGTTCTTGGGTGTCTCTTGGTGGGTACTGACAGACACATTCCAGTTTTTCACATTATTAGAGGAAAAAATGCTTGTGCATGCACACAGGCATCCGCCCTTTTTGAATTTGTTGTTAACATCCATCCTGAAGGTAAGAAGAACAACTCCCCCCAAAGCCCTCCAGAGAAAAGACTGAGTAGCTGGTATGAGTAATATTTGCTGTCCAAAGAAACAGCAGGGACCCCTGCTGTTGTTAGGTATTTATCTTAATGTCACTATTAACATAAAAACACGGGCCGGACGTCTTCATTTGTAAGAGCAGATGATTTTAATCCAGTCTTCTCAAGAAGCAGCATGAACCAGGTTCACTTTTCTTCCATGGACAATGAAGAATCACTAACTGTGCTCCCATGAAGGCCTGCTCTGCCAGGCTTTGACTAGAAACTCCAGAAGCTAACCCAAGGATGGCATTAAGCCTGGCAGACGTGTACTTGCTGTAAGTGAGAGGGGGAGCACTGCTTTATGTCAGCCGCTATCCAGCCACGAGGTGCTTTCATCTTTTGGGGCAACTCCCACAGGTCTTGCACTCTTGTTTCAACCCTCGCTGCAGCAGCAACTGCATACAAGGGTCACTGCTTTCACTGTGTGGCACTCTGTTTCTGTGCCAGCTGTAATTACACCCACAAGCATGTGCTATGTGCGCTTTCTTGCAAACCAGGACAGAGCAAGTTTGATAGAAGACGACAGAGGAATATGTTGCATTCAGTTTATTGAAGTGTGAGGGCAAATAAGACAAAAAAGGAGTGGTAAGTTCAGTATTTTTTTCTCTTAAAATGAAAGTTGTATCTTTAAGAAAAATCAAACCCCTCCAGAGTCTGGTTACATCTTACAGGTGGCACACAGCAGCTGGAGTTTACATGACTGCTGCTAAAAGTTAATTTGAAGAAGTATTTTTAATTTATTCAGGGGGAATAGTAGCTATATTGAGATCAAAATAGTTTTATTATTACCACTGATCTATGAGCAACTGCATCCTCAAGTCTGTAACATGAGCTTAATACCCAAGACCAGAGCAAAGGCAACAAAACTGACCTTACCTGAACACAATGCCTTTGTTTCAAGGTCTTGAGGTTAATGTGATTATGTCCCTAGCTATCTCACCCAGCGTAAGTTCCTGAAGAGTTTAGAATATGTCTAAATCTTTTCCACCATAAAGACTTTTTCCTCTCATTCTTTTTACTAAATAAAGATAGATGCATTATGACAGCTGAGAACAGAAAAATCAGTGGGAACAAAGGCTCTCCCTACAGCAGCTCTAAAAAAATTAAGCCGTGATTTGAAACAAATCCACAATATGTACAGTAACAAGTTAAAAAACTGACAGAAAAAGTAAAGCAGTAAGAGCAAAAACCTGTTTTATCTGGGAATCCTAAAGGCCAGAATGCAGCAATCTCCACAGGTGTACAAGTAAGTTTTGAGAGAATGTATCAGAGCCTGGTAAGGCCGAAGGTCCTACCTATATTAAGCTCTGCATGGGACTTCAAGAGAAGACCAAAGAGCTCAAGGATGTAAGGAGCAATCCTCACCTAACAGGAGGAGGTCAGTATTTCATAAAACATCTGAGCAGATGACTTAACACAAAAGTAAATTTATTGTTCATTTGTTTTGATTAGAGAGTTAATGCTTGGAACAACAGTACCATGATCCTCAAAAAAAGAAATGGAGGTAGCCATCTCTTATCTAAAAGAAACATGCAAAAAGAAAATGGCATATAAATATTTTGTTCAAAATTCTTCATCAAAGTACAAGCAAAGACAGCCAGAAAGGAACAGAGAACTAACCCTGCTCACGCCAAAGACATTAAGGACGCAGAATACCTAAAATGAATTCCAGGTTCTCCTTCTCTTCCTTTGCTACTTACTTCGAGGTACACAGATAACTGGTTTCTCAGTCACTTTCTCCAGAGAGATATGTTAAATGCTTTACAATGGTTAAGATTACTTTGCCAGATAGTTTAGGTATAAAATGAATGGAAACCAGGAGTGTCTACAGGTCTTTCTTGGCTAAAAAACAGTGGAACTTACACTGTGGAATTTTTTTCTCTTCATTCCCCAGACAAAAAAAAGAGCATTTTCCTTAAGAACTCAGAAGAAATGAGGTGTGACAAGTGCACATGAATATCACATCTATTAAAATTTCAGAATTATTCTCTATCATTGTCTATAACATGCCCCGAATACCTGAACATTCTTTTTGAAAGTAGCAAAACATTTACCAAGTAAAAAAATCTAAAATTCCTTCATTACCTGAACTTTAGCCAATCAACAGGCAATACTGTAACTTTAAATTGATAATTGAGTCATTTTTTCATTCTCCTGTTTGCATTAAGCTGGATATAAGCACTGGAAAAAGAGACTTAAAATGATCATGTAAGGTAGGACTCGACAAACCTTTGCACCGCCTATCTCACCCCTCCCTGCACCTGCTACCATTCCTCTACAGGTTTTTACTCCTCTACAGGTTATCTGGAAAAAGACAGTCAGAAGCAGCAAAGAAGTGGATGAACTATTTCCATGCAACCAGAAGGAGAGAAGGAGAATAAAGAAAGGCAGGCTTGGTTGAGTTATTTTCTTGTTTTAACATTAAAACCAGGGAGTGTTAAAAGATGCTTTTAGTGAGGTTTTTCTTCCCAATCCATCACCCTTCCAAGCTCTGTTGCATCATGCTTATTGGAGTACAGACTGGCTGGGTTGTCCACTTGAAACGGCAACACAGAATGCCAACTCAGTTAAAGGCCTGTTAGTTGCTTGAAAAGGCAGTCATCTCTCTCTTTTTCTCTACTTCTTTAATATGCTGAAATGTTTGTGGCTTTTAGGTTTGGTGTCCCCCCCCCCACCAATTCAGAAGGCAGAGGAGGGCTGAGAAGAAGAGGGTGAAGGACAGTGTACTCTTGTTTACTGGGAAAAGGATTTAAGCAATAACTGAGATAGAAAGGACAGTACAAAACAAGTTGTTCATAATTCCTGGATATCATGCATCATAAGAAGCGATAAAACATTTGTATCATACAGACTTGACAGAGTAGTTCACATTCTATGAACAAAGACTGTATACATGCACGTACACATTTAAAATCAGAATTGCTGAACGACTGAAAACAAATCAAGCATATCCATTCACAATAGTGGGGTTTTTTCCTTAAAACAAAAAACTATAAAAAATCTAATTCTTTCCATTAGGAAGGACCGCAAAGGTAGCAGATCTATTCTATCAGACTAAAGCCGAAAGCTGCCAAACTCTACAATTTATACCATCTCTTAGTAGTGGTAGGAAATAATCTGAATGTTTTAATGTATTTAAAATTTCTCTGAACAAGTCCCAGCATAGATATCAGATAATAGAACGATGTAAATTCTTAGATATGTGCAAGGAATCAGTTGACATATTCTTGTGTAAACTACAGATGCTGGATTACTTTGGTGTGTGGACAATGAGCAGAACTGCCTGTCAATTATTTGCTTGTAAGCCTAGTTGCCAGTAAGGCTCCATCCTAGGTGATTTGGATAAAGGTTCCGGAGACCATCATACAGCATTTTCTGCCAGAAAGGAGGCCAGAAAACTCTTGGCACCATGAGAATGCACATAAAACAGACACTTCACGGACAAATACTTGCAAAGACCACAAAATTATCCTAAACGGTGTTTCATCTGCACGATAGAAAATGCACGCAGCCTGGGGAAACAGCCTTCTGTGTTCCTAAGACACTTCACTAAGAGCGATGGGAGTTCTGTGTACTCAATGGCAGAAATACAAACACACTTAGCAGTGAATTAATGATTTTTAAAAGTCTGATAAGACAGACTGAAAATCTTCACAGTCATATAGTTCCTGTTTATATTGCTCATCCAACAGAAATAAGATATTTAACATTGATCTATGAATATAAGCACCGTTAAACATGGCAGGTTTCTTGAGACAGTCTGCCACTGTTTTCCCCAGTACAGCACCGTTACCTACCTTTGGGTACATTTTACTATCAGCACAATAGAGAGTAAAAGAAAGAATCTCTCTCAAAGAACAACCTTGCTTCGTCCACAGAGCTAAAAGCTGTGTTCCTGGAACATCTCCTTCTGGGCACTCTTTAGCCACACAAAGGAAAAAACCCAACCAACAGCCACCCTGTGTCATATTTTACAGTAAGTAAACTAATGATCTGAGAAAAGAAAAAAAGCAGCAACTTATACAGACTACATTCACTGCATGTGGTAAACTGTCATTTCCAAAGCACCAGACGCACAGTAAAGGAGACAGGTTAAAGTAAACAAAAAACATTTGGTTACTTCTTGCCCAGCAAATATTACAAAAGCCGTGCAATTTGCAAGAGGTATTTCTTAAGTAGAACAGTTACTCCAAGATGTAGTATCCATCACCTACCTTGTAGAAGGGCTCCATTTCTCTTGAAAAAGGTGCTTCCTGGCCAAATGGGTGGACCTGATGTGCTGAAGGTAATAAGAAATAAGTGTAAACAAAATCTTATTTACATTAAACAATGATAAGTTACTATTTGCATTAATTCCGTTTTGTTTATAAAGCTAAAGTAACATCATGGCATTTTTGCCTTTAAGCAAGACTCTGAAATTTCATGTTAAAAATAGGTTAATTTGATTCAAGATTCACATTATCTTCGTGAGTAAAAACCTCCTCAGCAAAGCACACGCCTACACTTTCTTAGACAAAGAGAGAAATAAGCAACTTGGAAAAAATAATAAAAAACCCAAACCCAAATCAATGTCAAAAACATTTACTGAATTCTCAGTACCCAAAGGATCTGCTGAAAACCCGATGGCTTTGTGTCTTTTACTCAGCCATAACAATACACTACCTCAGGTAACACATTAACCCAAAAAAGCCTTGGCCAGACACCGGGTGGCTTCTGTGCTTCCACCAGAGCCCTTCGCCCACCAAACCCCTCACAGGCAGATGTCACCTCGCTGCAGCAGAAAACACTAGGAGCTGACCGCGAGCACCAGCAGTAACGCAGCCTGGCCTTTGCTGTGCATGCACGCTTGCTGACCAGGATGGTTCCTGCGAGGCCTCTGGCAGGGTCGTGGCCACGGCGGACCCTCGAGCGCCTGCCACATGTGAACACTCGTCTGCCCCGAAGCCCTTCCCTGAACTCAGGGGCCACTGGCAGGTCCCAGTTTCGCTTTGCCTCGTGCTCACCCACAGGCTGCCTGAAGATAACGGCCTCTGAGGTCTCTCCTGCGACAAGCGTGGCTGAAGGTGAAGAACGGATTCAAATGTGGGAAGAGTAGGAAGAGGAGGGAATATCGGTATGATCCTTTAAACAGTGTCCTTCGTTGCCTTGAAGCAGCCCCACGGTGCTGCGGGCAGTAGGACTGTGGAGCACCCAGCCAACAACCTGTGATGCTGTTGAGTCTGAGAAGAGGGGAGGCTGTCGGGAAGTGCCGGAGAGCTGCCTGTGCCCCTCCTCTCCCGCAGGGACACTGCAGCACCACTGCCACCAGTGCCACGCCGGAACTGCTCTCCTTCCTATGGCAGCAGCCCTCAGCAGCCTCTGTTGGCAGAAGGACCAAACTTCCCAGACACAAAAGACAATTTTGTTCTTTTCTTGACAGTGCTGGTGACAACCCACAGGCTGTGCTGCCCTAAGCAAGAGCGCGGCTGCTGCTGCTGCTGCTCCTGCTGTGTGGGGAGCCCTCAACAGCAGAGGTACTACCTGTAGGAGTTCACTGACCACGTCCCAGGGCTTAGGTGCAGCAAGGATTTTAAAAGCACAGTACCTAGAGGAAATAACTGAAAACATGGAAAAGACTTGCTGCAGCGTTGTCAAGGCAGGTGGAAGGGACTGATTGCCAAGAGTTCCTTGACTGCAGGAATGACCAGGTTTCAAAGTCTTCTAAAACTTGAAGACAATCATAGGTATTTAACTATACTAAGTTTTTATTGAAATTAGTGTAATGAAACTATTATATCGATATACAAATAATTGCTCTATGCCCAAATTCAAGCACAAATTAAAAGCAAGGGAGTAAATATCCTTTGCAAGATTACTGTAAGGCACTCTGCCTTCTTAAAGTAATCCACCTTTCTCTTTTGATGCAAATTGTGAACCAAGGCCTGCACACCATTCCTGGTCAACATTACTTTTGTCTCCTCTTGAGCCGCCTACCACTACACAAACTGCACTGAATGGAAAAACAAACGTTGTCCATTACGTTGACAGCATTAGCAAAGTCCTGATGAAACGCCATCTATAAAAACCACACTGCTTTCACAGTTATTCTGCAGAGACTCTTGTGCTAACATATAAAAACTTCACTGTGTTCAAGCACGGACTGTAAAAGGATCTAAAGCAATTACTTGAGTAATAAAAGCCTTCAATACTCCTCAACAAAAATGGGATGGGGGGCAGGGAGAGAGCATGTGCAAAATGACCAAAAAGCAGTTAAGTAGGTCTACATCCTTAAGTGCTGGAGTGCACTGGGGCACAAACTCATCTGAACACACACACTCACTTCATAGGGCTTAACGTAACCAATTGTTTGCATTCCTCACAGGAAGAGTGAGCTCTTCAAGTGTAACTCCTCGAGTCACACGAAGGTCAAGAGCTGTTGAGGGCATTTACACCCTTGTAGGACAGGCTCACAGTTTTACAGCACGTTAGACTCCAGGATAATCTCTAGAACAGGACCCATCAAGTGACAAGTGGGAACTCATAGCATAGTCTTTGTACAAATTTGTCACAGAAATCAGAAATCACAGTATTGCAATGAGATGCCTTTCAAAAGCCCAAGAAAAAAAAAGGTGATAATCTGAAATGAAGCCACAGAAAAAATTTGCTCTCAGGCTGCTGTACGCCTGTATGTGGGAGGAAGAGGGTTGAAGAAAGGAGAGGGAAAAGTGTTTATACTCGAATAGACAAAATGTCTCCACTAGAGAAACAAAGCCATAGTGATTTATCTTATTTTCCAACTTGAAAAAGGGCCTAAGGCTCTCATAAAAAACTCCACCTGATTCAGCACAAACCCACATGAACCGAGAAAATTAATTGTGCCTTCCCAGAGAAGGGAGCTGAAGAATTCAAGCATGTAAATAATGTACCGCAGTGACTGGCCAAGCCTTTCAAACAACAAACTTCTGTGTTTGCAGGGTTTTGCCGAAGTTTAGCTATGCCTGATGTGTGCTGGATAACTTCTCTTTCTGTTCCCAAACTTTGGCATGTGAAGTCTCAGATGGTATTGATTATTAATACATATTTCAAGCTGAGAAACGACAGAGTTAAACTATCTTTGACTTTAAAGTGTTCAAAAGCTGCTTCCTCCCTGTTCCACATTAAGAAACCATTCAAAGAAGTTCATTCAAAAACCATTTGGTCCATCCCAGGTATTTTTTCAAACTAATTGTTTCTTCGGTGTGGTCTGTAAGCTACTGGGCAAGAAAGGTTGGTTCTCCTATAAAAGTAACAGCATATTCTGTATTTAGGCAAAATAAAAAAAGCACAATCGGGTTTCAGACTTCCCTTTTGTAACGAACACATGCTGTTAAGATTAATATTTATGCAGTTAGCATTATTGATGGCAGAGCTTTCCTCCCAAATTATGAACTAAACACACTGACAAAAGTAACATTTAATTGCTAATAAAACCCCACACAGCTATTAGAAGAAAAACAGTAACTAGTTTGAACTCTAGTAAAAATGCTAGCGAGGTCCATAGGTCTGCTGTATCAGTGGAGGTAGGGGACAGGGTGACAAGTGACAGCAAAGACACAAGGGGTACTGATGAGCTAGGAATCATGCTACTGCCTGGGAATGGTCAGGTAGGAATTAGGCCTTCCCCACCTCTCCTCCAAAAGGTGGTAGGATCAATAGCCCAGCTGAAGTGCATCTACACCGGTGCACATAGCATGGTCAACGAACAGGAGGAGCTGGAAACCACTGCACAGTAGGAAATCCATGATATAGCTGCCACCATGGAGATACAGGGGGACGATTCACACAGCTGGAGTGCTCTGTTGGATGGCTACAGCTACAGACTATTCATAAGGGACAGACCAGAAAGGAGCCGTGGGGGAGTGGTACGATACGTTAGGGAGTGTTTTGATTGTCTTAAGCATAATGATGGTGACAACAGAGTTGAGTGTTTATGGATAAGAAACAGGGGGCAGGCCAACAAGGCAGATAACATGGTGGGGATCTCTTATAGATCACCCAACCAAGACTGAATATACAGACAAAATATTCTATAAACAGCTGGGAGAACTCTAACCATCACCCCTACTTGTTCTTGTGCAGGACTTCAACTTACCAGATATCTGCTAGAAACACAGTACAGCAGTGAGAAAACAGTCCAGGAGGTTCATGGAGTGTGTGGAAGATAAATTCCTCACACAGCTGGTGAGGGAGCCAACCACTGGTTTGATGTGCAGAAAATACTATCAGTTCAAGCATAGCCTCAGCCAAAGGGATATCCAGGCTTCAACAGCATTTGAAGCAAATCCATAAAACAGGGATGCAAGTTGATGGCTGTCCAGTGCAGGATCCACCTCTCTCTGAAGCACAGTCATTGTCACTGTGTACCACCACAGGGCTCAAATGAAGTATTCACATGCTTGCTGAAAACCAACAGTTGAGAGAACGGACAACTAACAGTGTTTAAACCGTGAACATCTGCTCGTGTGAACTGAGCTACCTGGAACTAGAAGCCATCCCTGATCAAACACAACTACTCTTACGGATTCACAATCGATTTTTAAAGAGAAGTGGGACTCAACTTCCTAAGTGGGAAACTTTCTCCCACTGCAGGGCCCCAGGAATGGGAAGCTGCCTGACCAAGGACTAGCAGGGATTTTTCTGAGGGAAGGCTTTTCCATAGGAAAATGTTGCTTTGCTGAAATCTAAAACATTCCATGGGAGTGTGTTGATTTGGACTTCACTTGTGCTGGAAACCGGGCAGGCGTGAAGGCTGGTTGACCAGCCAGTGAGGGTCTGTGGCAGCCAGCTGGCCCAGCCAAGATCTCCCAGGGCACACAGAAACAACAATGCGTCAGAGGCCCCCTTGACCAAACCAAAACGTATGCCATGCATTTATAAAAATTTTTTAAATGTGCATAGGCTTCAAGATGCTTAAAAAAGGAAATACAAATCCTTTGTCTTCTGGAATTCACATTAGAGCAAGGAGACTGCAGTTCTTAAAGCCAAGCGTTAAAAAAAGAAGCCAGGGTATGAATTCTCTCTCGCAGTTGCAGTATTTCACAACTATGCCAAAAACTCTCAAGGCCTCTTTGTCAGAGAGGCCTGATTAATAGATTTTATAAAAACAAACAACTAAAAATTCAAAACAAATTGTGTGGGACTGTATGCCACAATTAAGGGATGATGAAAACACAGAGGAAAGGCAATAAATATAGGCCAGTATCTGTGTTACCAAATATGTTCAGAGGGTGACGGTAAAGGAAAAGGTGGAAAACAAACAAGCCAACAACCTCCACTGAAGGTACACTTGAAAGGCCTCTGAAGCTGAGAGCTATTAGCCTGAAGAAGGAAGACTCAGCAGGGAGGCAGGGAAGATGCTCTACACACACCCTGTCCCACCACAGCCATGAGGCGGTGGGCTCAGCTGCTGGGGCATAGCTGGTGCCAAAGTTCACCCCGGCTCTCAAGAAAGCTTGGAGTACAGGGCAGGACAGCTCGGTAAAGGGGTAGAAAGATGAATGGTGTCAGCTGCAAACAATATACCCCAACACTGAGCCTGCAGTAAGCAAACAGCTGCTAGACCACAGACAGGCTGCAATGACACAGAGGATCTCCTCTCCAGCCCTTACCAGTGCCAAAAATGATGGACACAAGCAAAGATGATTGACTGAAGGGCCTCTACCTACAGCTCAACCCACAGATTCCGCAAGAAGCTGAGGCAGGAAGAAACACAACTCTCCTGACAAGCACAGTTAAGTTCCCAGTAATGCAGAACAAATGGATGGGAGAGCACCCAATTCACTGCGATCATCATCCTCTGTCGCAGGGTTGACAGCAGTTACCAGGACAGTATTGTAACTGAAACTTCTTGAGTTGCAGCTGCCAGATAAAGGGAACAAGGGCATCCCTGTACCCATGCTGTAAGTACTCCATTACCAACTATCCAAAATATTTCACTGCTAGTCTTGCTTACACCTCTGACAAATACCGAACTGAAGAAAATGTCAAGGAGGACACCAAATCTAGAAAAAACAAACCGTTTTGTCAAAGAGTAACCAACGGAGCAGAGCATCTTGCAGATACAGAAACCCACCTCTAAAAGCTACTGAAGAGCAAGTGAACTGCAATTATTCTTACGTTCAAGTTGCTGAGACAACTATAGTTGTAGGTGCCTTTATCTGGCTGGAGCCCATGAAACCCTGTATCGAGTGGCAGCAGGGAATAATGTTCTTGACAAGTTCATTCAGCTCCCGATGCAAGCTGCACTCAGACTGCTACTGTAAGGTACATAAATGAATGTCTAACTAAGCTGGAAGATCATAACTTTCAGCATTCCTTGAGAAGTAAATTTAGGATGGGGTGGTTACTGAGAAATAAAAAGCCCAAGCAGTATTCTTTTGTGGGAATACAGCATCCCTTGATGCTGGAGGATGAATAGTACTTCTTTACGGCAGTCACCATGTGTAAGACACAGGAAATACTAGAGCAACGAGCAGCCCTCTTGGCTCCCATGCTGCACAAACACGGTCTGCAGAGTGTCGGATGGCATGGGAGGAGGTCGCTCGGTCCAAACCACACTCCTGTGAGCTTGCAGAGGAAACACAGGACAGAGAGCATCTCATTCTGCTGAGGACTCCTCTAATGCTTGTCAGCTCTTCGCTGCTCTCACCAGAGAGCTCAGATCCTTCCACTGCCATATCAGCTCCGTTTTCTACACTCGACTTTAATGCCATTACTGGACAGGGGCCGAGACAACTGCTGCACTGCAAAGAGGGGTTAATGTGCTATGCCTGGGTACATAACCATAGTTGGATTAAAGAATCTATCACATTTTGAGCAATATATACAAATTTGAGCAAACTATACCAATTTTGAGCAACACAGAAGCACCTCTAAACACATGCATTTTGTTAACAAAAAAAATTTATAATCCCTGCCAACAGCTCGCTGGCAGTTAACATCACAATTAGCGATCGCCTAGCAACAGGCAAGCAAGCTTCCTCTCCAACCAAAGGGAAAAAACCTCTACTAACCTTGGCTGACAACAACACATTAGAATGTATCTGGAAGGTACGTGTTAAGGTATTTCCTGATTTTAATGAAAACTGATTACTTCAGAGATTTTAAATATATAAACCCTTTAGTCCATTTTCTCTTAATTTTCCATAACCGACAAAACATTATTCTTAAAGAGATTTATGAATTCACAATCCTGATTTTTAATTTATGAAGGCTGATCTAATATTCTGGGAATGCTTCTTTCCCCTGCAATTCTCTCTTTTATTGTCTCTCGGTATCTTTCACTTACTGTGACACATGGGATCGAGACTTTAAGCTCCTAGGTGGAGTCTTCCCTGGTTTCTTTAGGGTGTCTAACACATTTTCGAGCAAATAATAAAATTTTGATCTCTTGCTCACTCTAAATGAGTTTTCTATATGACAAGACTGCCAGAGGGATTACATCTAAATTTTTATTAAAGATAAAAGAAAGCTTGGGAAAGCTATTCACGAACAAAATGCCTGAAAATAAAATATAATGTCACTTTTTGAAGGATGAAGTGGAAAGTTGGCCAAATCTTTACATTCTCCAAATAGCCAAAGCCATTCTCCTGCCACTGTCTCCAGTTAAAATAAGTAATTAAGCAAGAGAGAGAGAGGGAGAGAAAGGAAAAAAATATAATAAAAAAAGCTTTTCAATTTCCAGAAAGAGAGATTAAAAAAAAAGGTTAAATCCTAATTTCAAGAAGGACATGGGTTTTTTTGGGGCCCATCAATGAGTCTGCTGTTGTGCTCAAAAGACCCCTCTCACTGTTGGCATGATACATGAAGCCTTCGGCCAGAATTTTGGTTTTTGCTGAAAGCTGAATAAATATTTATGGACAAAGGATTTGTTCTTTAAATAAATAAAAACATTGTAATTTCTAGAGAGGGATTGTTTTAAGAGAGATGGCTGCTCGAAGAATGCCAGCCATAATGCGACATGCACATTTCTCAGTAATCTGCGTTTAAATATTTTAGCACATTTATTGTGAACACACTATAATTCTAGGCTGAATACTGAAATAGGAAAGAGTCCAGATATATTCGAAATTCATGGTGAGACAACCGCCCCACATTACTTTTAATTAAAAAAGGTTTCTCCATGGGTAATTGGGAGATGCCAGCTATCAGCCTCCAGTTCTAATTCTGCCTCTATCACTGAATAACACAGTGACTTCAGGCAAGTTATTTCATCCTGTCTGTCTCAGTTTTATTTTTCTTCTTTTGTGTTAAAACCACTTGTAAGTTCTTAATGACGTAAGTCTACATATCTCTTGGAGGATTAAAGATTTGTTAAGAAACAACGCAATAGGTGAGAGAATAGTCTTTTCAAGTGCATGTAGTTAGAGAAGGAAGAGTATTATTTCGAATTAAGGAAAAACACTACAAGTCACTTCACATGCTGTGGTGGTGTGTTTCTCCTCATTTTACAACTGCTACTAAATGGTTCCTAGACTACCTATTACTGGATGAAAAACTGGTAGTTGCCAAGCTAGGGAAACTTCAGAATTATCTACAATCACACGTGTGCTATGGAGTGTGTCTGTGCCAACTCATGCAGGCAGCTCTGGGACCACAGAGGACCGTGGCCTCTTTTGGGCTGTAGCACCATCAAATGCTGGCCCATGGGGAGGAGTTTGATTCTCTTTTATTGCACAAAATCAGAAATGGAGCACTCCTGTTTTCTGATGATAGCCTTCATTTGCTGCAGAACAAGTGACAAGGAAGAAGTAGTTTGTTCTGTTTTGTTTCTGTTTCGGTTTTACTTCATGAGAATTGCACTGGAAGGGAAAAAAGTCTTTATTCTCGGATTTCAGAAGAGAAATGAGTCGTAGCAATTTCCTATATCTAGGCTAACCTTCATTTTCAATTTGATGTAAAGAACCGGCTCCGATAGTTGCTACAGCACAGACGTGGCTCTAGGCAACTTCCATACTGACCACCTGAGCAACTGAATGACACTGAAACTGCGGCGCTGCCACCCAGGCTCACACTGTAAAAGCTCTACTAAAAGAAGCGTTTCTCCAAATTGAAACTGATTAAATTTTTAAAAATCCAAAGGTCACCCAGTTGACTTCTGTTACTCTAGTCCTGAACTGTCCATTTACTATTTTTGCAGAACATCAAACAGCTTTGCTGGTAGACCTGCCTGGATTTCATAAATACTTTCTACATGAGGCTCCCACTCACATGGTTAGACCACGGTTAGACCATCGGTCAGCTGGACTCGAGATTAATGATATGCACACCTCTGCTAGACCAGTTTGTCACTCATTAGTGAGAATACACCACTTGTTAAAGACACCAGCGTACCCCCAATGTGCACAAAATTATAAAAATGTGCACATGCAAAAGGACAAATCTGATCTCCAGTGAAATAGAAATAGGTGGGAAAAAGGAAGGAAAGGCCTTTAAGTCCACCCTCAAATGCTTCATATTGCTCGCTGAAATTCTTGTTTATCCAGTACCGTATGAGTCCCATTTCACCACTTTAACTACTAAGGAAACTTAAAACTAAGCATGACCTGCAGGCTGTTACCAGTATGAACTCCTCTCCACCATCTGTTCAAAGCCAAGGCACCCACCAGCTGAAACCTTCCATGCTTGGTCTTTCTCATTAATCTTGAATGAATGTGGTTCAGATGATTCAGAACTAATCTGGCTTCTGGAATTACAGCGGCAGAGGACAAAACAAATGTTTAACCTCTCCCCTGGAACGTTTAACCTCTCCCTGATGCTGAGGGTATTTTTCCCTAGGAAGTTTAATGTGCTTACGGGCTCCGCAGCACTGCTGCAGAGGACCACGCAGAGATTTGCAGTCACTGGGCCACACACCAAAGTGTTTGATGCACGTCAGAAAGTTACATAAAAGCAGAAAACATGATGATAATAATAGTAATATCAAAACAAAAGCCAAGTACTCACGTATTTGGAAAGTCCCAATTAAAATTTTTCATTATCTCAATCCTACCTCAAGGCATATCCACTACATGAGTCCTGCCTTCAGTGGATATCCTCCAGAAAATCAGTGCCTGAAGATCATACTGCACAGTGTGCAAAGTGCTCAAAATATGAATGATAGACAGTCTGTGGGTGCTCCTAACACCAACACAAAAGTCTAACGTGTAAATATCAAGTTATCCTTACAGATACATTTTTAGAAAGAGACTAAGACAGAAAAATAATTTAATATCAAAACATGTCAGTTTTCACTCATCCACATTCCTGCGATTACTCAGTTTGAAGCACTCAGAGCTGTATTTTAGGGACGGGGGAGGGACAAATCAACACACACATAAAACTACAGTACCTAACACCAGGCTGCTTCACCTCACAGTCTGGGTCTACATATGTAACAAAAGGGAAGAAAATACAGTAATTTTTTTTTTTTGCATTCAGAAGCATTGTTGAGACATCCCCTAGATCAATTTCCCCAGTCGCAGAGCTAGAGAGATACATTTCCATTCATAGAAAGAAAACATACACACAGAGATAACCAAGTACCTTCAAAAGACCCAGAAAACTGTGGTATACCAGGACTGGACCCTGGACACCCAACCAGTCAGCTCTGGGTCCCTGTTGACAACCCACACTTCTATCACATTGCATTAGGGCTTCTCATCTGACTGACTGATGTTAGTGGCATCTACACGGAGTTCAGCGTTTCTCCTAAATGGATCACAAATGCCTCACGTTGGATGCAGAGGAAATTAAAAGCAGAATTTTAATATAGCCTCCACTGTCTGGTAAATTTAAAGTAAATAGCACAAGTTTGACTAAATTCTGACTGGACTGGGCTGATAGGATAGGACAAGACAGGGCATTTTCCATTTATTCCAGGAAAGTCTTCAAGTCAAAGTCTCAAATTCAAGGGGCAGAGCAAAGGAGACCTCACAGATACTTACACTGCAGAAGTGTCTTCTCTCTTTACAGCCTCTGCCAAAATGAAGAAGCCCCACTTAAATGTGGTTGGGAACTGTACGTGATCCGTACTTCTCTGGACTCCAAACAAGACTACTCCTAGTTATTTTTACAGCAATAACTCCAGCACCCAACTCCCAGGTATCTTCTACTCAAACATTTTCAAAGCAGAGCTATGAAATAATGAATTTCACAGATTCTGCAAATCTAACTGTAAACAAGAACTCAGAGGACTTCATTTTGACTCATTTTAAAATTATCTTTAGGCACTTTCATCTCAGCAGAGAAATAAACTTCCCACCTGTAATGGGAAATAAAAGTCAGCGTGCATCTTTATCTCTAATCCTTACCTCTATGGACAGCTGTTCAGCCTGTTGATAATACCAGCGTTGTACTTAATAACATCCTAATAATTCTCTCAAGTTACAGTAATACCTGCATGAAAGAAAGAACTAAGGAAAAGAAAAACTGAACTTCACACCATTTATAGTGAAGAAGTCACCCTTCTGCCTTTAAGACAGTGATTCCTCACATGACTGATGAAGTTGTATCTCTACCAAGGAGACTACTCTTCCAGAAACTGTCTTATAGCATTGTTATTTCAACAAATCTCAGCTTCCCTGGTGGAATCTGTGATGTGGTCTAAGTTTCTCTCTGTTTGTTGCTTCTTCGCAGCTCTTTGTGCAGAAATTGGACACGACTCAGTAAGACAGACCTTAAATACTCGGCTCTTCACTTTGGGATTTGCATCAGAAAGCAGAAGTGTAGAAATAAAGGCTGTATGAAGAAAGGTGAAGGTGGGCAGGCAATTGGTTTTGTGATGATACTGATTTCTACGTCTCTGCTCTAACCCGCTGCAACTTTCTATGGGGAAGGTTGAAAAAAATTGTTATGAACAATTGTTATAAACAACTTGATCATGAAAAAAAGTCACAAGTTGCAAATACCTAAGTTGACTCTTTCCGCATGGTCTATCTAAACAGCGGTTTGGTAGCAACCTTGTGCAAAAACGCAGAATCCTAGAGGGAGAATCTAGGCCATTCACTCTCTCTTGATAAAGCTCCAGAAAGTTAAAGAATAAAACCAAACATGACAATTCAATAATCCTCTATGCCCCTTGCTGAACAGCTCTGGCTTAACAGCAAGTGGAAGAGATGACAAGCTCTCTCCTCAACAAACCAAGAGGTTCTAGGAGTTCCATCTGCTGCTGGTGGGCAACCCCAAAACCAGAGTTATTTCACTAAGGAAGAGCACAATCTTTGCAGGCACCAAGGCAGACAGTTATCTGTCAGATACTGTGTAATCTTCCTTCCAGCTGAATCAGTATCTGCCATGCAGTTGCAAAAAATCCTCATTAGTATTAACTAGCAAAAATACGTTCCTGAGTGTATGTGCACTCTCTCTCTGTAATTAATCCCTGGAGTAAAGCTGTTTCTTGGATCACCTCAAATATAGAAAATCAATGAGTTAGATTACAGGAAACAATTAATTATGGTTCACTGGTGTTTAGAAAGAGACACTGACACCTTGACATCCCCAGATAGCATTCCAGCCTCCTAATGCAGCAAATCACAGAAAGTAACAAACTATGCTTTTCAAACATCAGATGACCTTAAGCTTGCTCATTCTACTGAAATGATACTAATCAGTCATAAAATGAACAGGACATAACCTTTTAAACATTAGAGAGGCAATTAATTTATAGCATATCCATTTACTACAACCAATTAAGCAGAAATATTTTCTTCGCGTGTTAATGTAACTCCTGACAAATGACAGGGGGAACAAACGACTTTGCCAAACCACTCCAGTTAATTCTCATGTGGTGGTTTCATTGATAGTCAAGTCTCTTTTTCCAAGGTCATATACAGTGCATCTCTGAATTTTCCATCCAACACACAAAGGACTGAAAGTAAACACGCATTAACTGGGAAGTGGCAAGCCCAACCATTTGCAGCACAGAACCATCCAGATGGCTGCCTCTGCCAGGCGCAGCAAATACCACCTGTGACACTCAGTTCTACTGGAACACGCTCAACCAAAAACTCCTCTTTAGAAATCCCTGCACCTAAATTTTAGCTCATAGAGAAGCATGACCTGAAGTAAAGCAGGACTTGAATGTCATCAGTAGAAACTGCTGTCATCTCCCTGCTATTACTCTTTACTATTTTCAAATTATTTTCTGTACCACTCCTAAGAGGACTTGCCATTCTGTTGTCATTGCCAAACTCTGCTTAAACTGTCTCCTCCTCCACATTAGCGCCTCTGCTGAATCCCTTTTGGGTTTAATATTGCCTTTATTCTATTTCAGGAAGTTTACAGCTGTATCGTAGAGCCTTTAGCATCTCAGCATGTGACAACTTCACAACTAAAGCCTTATTAAAGACATTTACACAACTCACATAGAAAGGACAAGAGGTTGTGTTTCTTCACTAATTTGCATGGAAACTCTGCTGATGGATTCATCTGTCTCATTTGTCTCTCCCTCTTTTCTTGGAAGGACTCTAGAATAGGCTGTGAAGGCTAGAAAGCAGCAAATCAGGTTCACTAGATTACAGAGAGCAGTGTAACAGAACAACAAAAAAACCCTAAATGGACAAAAAAATTAGCATTTTAACAAGTGCTTTGAATGGGAATTAAAATACTTGTTTATAAACATGTCCAAAGAGAACAACTCAGTTCCAAGAACAGTATGTAGAATGCCCTATTTTAATGGTTTTCTCTAAAGAAAAATTATACCCTCTATTAAAAAAAGAGGTTTTTCCTCAAACTACCAGTATATTCCCCATGCAACCCTACCTTGTCCGTTACTCAGGCTACACTAGCCTGAGTGGCAAGATGCCTGCTAACCTCTCAGTGCGACACTGGAAGACAGCTTTAAGCGTTTGCCAGTGAAAGCAGATTTAACAAGGGCTTGTGTGAAACACAGCAGTAAGGGAAATCAAGAGCATGGCAGAACTCACTACTCCTTCATGCTGAGAAACTCCCTCGGACCTGTGGGCATAGCAAACTGAAGGCAAGGCTTTCAAGCCTGCCTACACAGGTGTTTCACACTGAGAAGTTCCACTGAAAAAGAAAAGGAAAGAAAGGGGCGGGGGGGCGGAAAAGCTGGTAACGGATACATCCTTGATCCCTTCCACACCCTTTGACCTTAAGCCACCCCAAGATAAACATCTTCCCTCTTGGGAAGGGCAGAAAAGGAGTCACCATTTCATGCAGTCTTGCATGAATAGACTAAACCAAAACAATTCCTATTAAACCCACACTGTCTGTCATTCTCCCTTTTGTAGTTCTTCTTCAGGAGAGAGAGGGAGCAGCAAGACCTCTCTTTCTGCTCTCTCCAAGCAAGCTCCAGTCTTCAGCCCCAGACACTTAGTGTTACATGAGTGCTTATCACGGTCTCCTCAACAGGGCAGCAGAGCTTAGTGTCCGCTCCTCTCCCAGAGGAAGAGAATGACATACACCACTATGGCACTGACAGGAGTCAGTGCTTTTAACTGAAGCAGAGACTACCCAATTTGCATCTCTGAGCAGGCCAACAAACAAAAACCAGCACGGAAACTCTGTAGGATAGGTGGTGAAACGGTGACTCTGGTGTCAGTCTCATAGTAATACCAGGAAAAGTTTCCCCAAAGAAAAAAAAGGGAGTTCAAGCTGTCTCCTTTCCTTGGCTCTCCCTTTAAAGAACACAAGTAAGTTTCCTGAAAAACAACGGGCCTTTTGATAAGGCAATAGCTTTCCTCTGTTGCCTTTTTTTTTTTTTTTAATTTCACAGGAAGCACTAACAAATGCAGCCAGGGATCAACTTAGTTAAAGAACCTTAAAAAGCAACAGGACACACATCTCCTACTTCAGCCTCTAAACTGGATTGTCTCACTGGCTTGAGCAAAACTACTGAATTATTTCCCTAACAAAAGAAAGGCGCTTTCAGGTCCTATAATCTCATTTCAAATCCTTTTACCCACTCGATACTCTTTTTGGCCTTGAAATGGCAATCCTCTTTCAGGACTAATCTCGGGACTAATTGGTGCACTCCAGTCTCCCTTGCCGTTTCTTCCCCCTCCCTCTTGCATTGTTCAGGTGCTGAAAAGGACAGCGGGCCAGGGTTCAGTGCCCCTACAATAAGCCTGTTCCTGCAGAGTAACTGTCAATAATTAGCAGGAAGCACTTTGTCTTTAAATTGCACAGCATGAGCAGCAAGATTTCGCAGAGCCAAAGATCTGCTCCACTGTTGCTTAAGTTGCTCCAAAAGTTTGTGGCCAATCTGCAGGCCGGGGAACTGGGTGCTGTGCAGGCACCACGCCTGGGCTGAGCCCCAGCAGCCGGGCGCGCAGGGTGGCAGTGGGAAGGAGGAGGAAGTCAAGGAGCACCCAGCACACCTCACCTCCGGCACTGCGGCACAGCTGCTGCTGAGGAATGCTTCAGTGTGAGGGGACCAAGCTGATGCGGTGAAAGAACAGCCTTTGTTTCAGAAATATTCCAGAAGAGAATTTGCTGAAGAATAACGAGCAAAGAGGAGATTTAAGAAAGTCTGCTACTTTTCAGCTAATGGCTGTATTTGCAGGTAGTGCCAAAAAGGAACAATGACTTCTCTTACTGAGGGACTATCAGTGTTGACCATTTCCCAACCAGACTTCTAACCAAAATTAGTTTTTCTGTAATTAGAAACTTCAATCTAACAAGTACATTAAAACAAAACCATGAAAAAGCTCTTTCCAATGGACGTTTAATTCCAGCAAACCTAAGGCCAACCTTGAGCTTTGATTCAGGCAAAATAAGCCAAAAGCCTCAATTTTTTCGAGCTGGTAGGACTGTATCATCAAGCATCCACATAAAGTTTTGACACTTAGATATTGTACTGGTGTCTTCTACCATCTTGAAGCCGAAAGACAACACAAGAAGCTCCATCTGATGAGATATACGTTGCTTCCATGTACACTGAAGGACTGCTCTGGACTTTACACAAACACAATTGCAACTATATCCACACCCCCATTCACTACTGCACGCCTTTGGGCATCTGCAAGCAGGTATGCTATGAAAAATACATTAGCATTAAAAAGAGAAAAAGACACAACTCACCTCACTCTCCTGAAAGATCAACTCTTTTTGTGGAGCATCAATAAGAAGTGGGTTGTCAGGTACCAAGACTCCAGAAGCCAGCACACAGGACGCAAGGTCTCACTAGATATAGGGAATCTACCACTAGTCCACAGAGGCAACACCAAAGGTTTCTGTGCAAAAAGGCCTACTGCATGACACACTCAGCTAGCACCTGACTATCACTGGAGAAAACAGCACAGTCTGCTACAAGTACCTTCTAGAAATGGTGTGGGTACACAACGGTCACACAGTAAGAACTTGTCATTTATCTCCAGTCACAGAAATTGATAGCAGGTTTGAACACACAGCTGAAATCACTGATGATTTTAATTCGTTTGCACCATAATTTGAGATCAGGCAGCGTCTCGGTGGCTTCTGAATTAAGGTGGTTAATATGTGTGCTTAGCTCTTTGCATATTACTGTCCTCTGAATGTTAAGCTCCCCAACCACACTAGAGCCACCCATGGCATGACACCTCCCTGAGGGAATCGCGTTACAGAAGATCAGCTGGAACAAGTGCATTTAAATTCTCCGTCTCTTGAAAACGCAGATTGCAAATCTTGTGTTCAGGATCCATCGCTTATTTCTGTTTGCCTTTGCATCAGACATTTCAGACAGAGGACTCTCCTCAGGTCATCCAATTCCATTTTCTGCCAACAGAAAACTCCTTCCCACAGCCAATTTTCCAGGATCTCATTGAGACTGCTTTTCAGCACTCGCCCAAATGGATTGCAGATCATTTCCTTTCAGAGATTAAGTCAGTCTAGTAAGTTCATTACTTGCACCTGGTCAGTGACCAAGGAAAGATAAGCCTGAGTCTGTGCACTTGTTTCCTCCTCATGTGCTATCAAAATAGCAAGTTTTCCATCCAAGTGTTCACAACAGCAAAACAACAGAGCCAGAGACACCCCATGAAAGTCGAGCCCCTAGGTTCACAGATACCGTTAACTTGCTTACAGCATCAAAGCAACCTCCCATTTCTACCTTGCAGTTTGAAAACTGGAAATAAGCAAGTGAAGATTAGTTCTTGTTGCCAGTCTTCTCTCCCCATGTCACAGTCCCTGGGTAGTATTTGCCCATTTGGTGCAGTCCAAACACCCAATGCCAGCCCAGGCTGCTGTACTGCTATTGCATTAGAGAGCAGGCTGAGAGATGCAGCCAACTGCCAAATGCTGGCACAAGAATCACTGTCTCTCACCAAGCTTGTGAATACTGAGGAGCCATAAAGTTGAGGTGCAGCACCTCTTTCCCCAACCACTGCTTTACACAGCACTGGAAAACTTTTCTATACCATGTAAGCAACTAGAGAACACAGGTTTATAAGTCAAGAAGCCTTTAAGGCAGGTTGGGGGAACTCACATGCCAGAACATACCTGAGTCAACACTAAGCACAATGATGTCTCCATGCTCTTCTGTGCAGAAACTCTGCTTTGGGAGCCACATAGCATAAGTTAACCAGCACAGCACTGTGCCATCTAACTTGACTCAGTGAGATTACGGTTCCATGATATGTTTTCTGTACTAGGAACGCTTTAAAAAAGCCATCATCACCCAGTCCAACAAGGCTTTAAAAAAAATAAACAAATCACCAGAATCCCATTTAGAGTGCAACTACACAAGTGTCTTCATCTGCACAACTGAGAGGATGGTTTGCTATTGCACAAGGACAGCAAGAACATCTTAAAAATTACTTTGCAAAAGAAAAACAAAGGAAACACAAGAAGGAAAAAAGAACCAAAATAAAACCAACCCCCTAAAGGACCCCTCTGCTGAGTAGACAGAAGATACTGCTCCCAGAGTCCTCAGGCAGCTGTCGGAGAACCAGTCTGGAGACTGCTGCATGCCACTGACGCATGCGGTATGGTTAGAGCTCAAGTATGATTTTGTTGTCTTAGACTAGCCACAGGGTAAACTCAGTGGCAAATCCAAACAGCTTCTGAAGTTTCCTCTGTTAGTTTGAGGGGGTTAAACTGATCAGACAGCAACTGTTAGTGGGGTTTTTAACTGTAGTGCCTGAAAGTACTGCCCACAGAGTGCTAGCCACTCTTCTCAGGGGTATCTCATACCCACCGTAGTGCACAGAGGATGGCAAGTGGGCACAGAAATAAGCAATAATGAAATAATCGAACACAAACCGAACTCCTACAGCTCTTGCTCCATATTATTACAATACACAGAGCTCATAAGTGCAATTTTCCCCCCATTTTCAAAGCAGGGTTTTGATGGTAATATTCCCAGCGAGACAGAAAAATACCAGCTCTAGCACTTCCAGCACAAATTTCCATTCCCTTTTTCCCCCAAATATGAGCAAGTCTGTTTCTACATCTGAAGGCAAAAGCAGCAAAATATACTTAATAAGCAAAAGATCTACATTGCTTTAGCAATAGAGCTGATTGTGGCCCTTAAACGATCACGGAATAAATGTGTTTGTATAAAGTCTTCCTTTTACATTATGTTACACTTGCAAGTTGCAAAATAAAAGCTGAACCTTTGTTTGTTATTAATTCCCTTAAGTTTAGAATGTTATTTCATTCTAATTAATTGTTTTATTTATTCTTTTACTTTCATGAGAAAAATGGTCATCTTCATCTTTCATAAGCAAAGCAGCTAATGAGAGAACAGTTTTTCGTATAGAGCAGGAACTCCAGTTACTAGAGATCTTAAATACTTGGGAAGCTGTTAGGAATTTTGCCATTAATCAGACAGCTGCTTGGAAAAAAAAAGTCTGTTCAGGAAAGTCACACAATTAAAAGTAACCCAGCTCCTTTCACTTACATTTTTTTTCTCCATCTACTCATTTGGATTAAGCATAAAAATCAATGAAACCCAAAAGATGCCAGATTTGTTAAATTTACATCTCTTTTTCATATACTTTTCATGGAACCTGCATCCTTCACTGCCATCAGTCATGAATTCCCAATGCTGCATGGACATTTTAAAGTATTGTGACATTTTAATAACTCAATCTTCAGTATCTGCATTACGATGCAATTATTTTTTCCAAATTTTACATATTCTGCCTTAAAAAAACCACAACCACCATAGCATGTCCATATAAAACTAAACCCGAGAATTATACACACTTGAAAACACTGAAGTTAAACTGTCAAAAAAAGCATCTGTTCCAAGCATCTTAGTTTTTCAAACTAACCTCAGGAAGTTTTCCATCAGGTCTGTAACTACTGTTTGAACAGAATTAGTTATGGAAGAATATATAATGGAATCCTGATAAAAATAGTTACAGAAAAAAAAGCAGTGAGGCATAGAGCTCTACAATATTTATATTATCCAGGCAGACAACATAGAGAAGTCATCAATGAGGTTAAAAGCTGCAGCAGAGAGAACTGGCAACAGCAGTCAGGTGTAAGGGGCCATAAGCAACAAATGCAAAAAACCCACCAGCTGTATAAAGTTGGATACTGACTCCTACCTTTGAAAAGGGCAGAATAATAAACTACAGTTACTCCACTTTCAGAAATCAAGTCCATGTAGTACTGATTCTAATACAAAAAATATGTCATACAAGCTAATGAAAAGAAAATTTAACAAGTGCACGCATGCTGCAGCAAGCCAAGAAGGAAATACATTTACATTTGTATTAGCAAGACCCATTGGCTATGCAATCTTGGATGCTTTAAGAGCAGAGCAATGAGAAATTACCATACATAACTGGAACGTACACAAGCCCACAGAGTCAAGTCTGGCAATTAACAGGAGGAGATTGCCTACAAAGCAGAAATTAGTCGGGATGAAAAGAAAGATCTTTTAGAAAACTGATCCGCATTCGCATCTGAGCTGGCCAATCTCTTCACTCCCTCTTCACAAAGGAAATAAATTATCTTAAAACATGGATGTGGAAACCATGTCCCTTTGTAAATATACACAGATGTACGTGACAACCCAACCAGCTTCATCCTGAGCAGCAGAGCTAGGCTCCACCTTAACAACTCTCCTCTTCTGGTATCCACAAGTTACTCATCAACAAAATGAACTTCTCTAACGTGTTTGCTAGTCAAACTGCTTACACAAACCCACTTCAGACTAGCTGTCTCAAGCAGTTCACCAGTCACTGTTGCTGTATTTACTCTTTTGTCATGAAAATAGGTCACCTGCACTAAAACAGTACATTTTGTTTCTAAGTGCAAAGGAGTGCAGCCTCCCTGAAGCCAGGCTGCCTTTTGACATAAAAAGTACGCTCAACATACATATACCCAGGCACTGAAACCCCCAGAGGCTGCTCATTTATCACTAAAATCACATGCAGTCATCGGGAAAAAAAGCCCCAGACACAACATTGGGAATCTTTATCAATGAAGTATACAACATGAAAAACACCAAACTGGATGAAACCAACTGCCTGTTTAGTCCAGGGTTTCCATTACCCAATGCCAGAGATGAAAGCAATTGAAAGAGATGAAATTTTTTTTTCCACAAAAAGCAGAAGAAGAGCATAGCATGGTAAATCCGTGCTTGCTACTGCAGCCCATGCAGACTTGAAGTATCAGAGACCTATTTAAACCTAAAAATCCCACAACGCCAAGTATCCTCTTCCAGAAGCATTTGTATTAGCTCTGGACATGATAGTTAAACAAAACTCCACCTTTTGGGGGACTATTGCTTAATCCTTAGCCTCAGTATTTTCCTGTAGTAGCAAGTTCCACT
>NW_010412086.1:551-9275 GCF_000710305.1 Buceros rhinoceros silvestris | reverse complement strand
CCCCCCCCCCCCCCTTTTTTTAACCAGTAGCAGAAAAGGCAAATGCTGCATTTTACAAACAGTTTCACGATTTAGAAACAGAACAAATGCCACTGATGAGCAGGCCACCCATACACAGTGCCTTCGGGGCCACCTGGAATGGAAAGAAACCAAACAAGAGTTTATTGAAATCTATCTAAAACACAGCCCCATTTACATTTAGATGTGCTAAAACTGCTTGACAGATTTTCTTTAAATAACAGCAGGGTTCCCAAAACTAAGTTAAAACATCTGTGAAAAAGTACAGTATAGATAATCAAATATATCTCAGAGTTGCATCATGGCTTTACTGAAAAAGAAGTGCAAGTGCTGAGCACTTCTGTTTCGCAAGGGGAAAGGGGAAGGAACATTTTGTCAGGCCATTGTAGCCTAAAACACACTGGACAGGCAGGAAGCCATAGCTCTCACCTCCTGTGTTTTTACTTTGGGACAAAGATGCAAACGTCTGAGGAAGTCAGTCTCTCTTCCCAGATGTATACGGCTTTGCTGAGGACAGAAACTTCCCTACTAAGGATCCCCCACCTCCTCCAAAAAACGGTTTCAATGTAAGTATTTAATTTTGATGAAACAAGCAGCTTGATTTTTTCCAAGTCAATTCAAAACCCAAGTGCAAAAAAGTTGCAGTATGAAAAAAGATTCCACGCTTTTTGTTCAAAAACGTCAGAATGAGACAATTCAATGCTATTTAAGCCTTTTTCAGTTTTCATTCCTCTGAGCCATGGAAGTTCTCTAGGAAACAACTCTACCAATATAGTTTTATCGTGCAAACCCCAGTTCCATCAAAATAGGAGTAGTATCACTTTTACATAGCAGGGTCATACAACCAGAGGACAGATTCACGCTCATTAAAAACTGGATACACCAGAAATCCGGGTATCCTGGAGATGAAGGGAGTTACAAAAGCCAGAAAAAACATGGTCCAGTAGTCATGACATCCATGTAACAACTCCAGTTCTGAGCTGAGGTTTTATGACATCAGAAGTGAAGTCATAACTGGAAACAATGATTAAAAAAAAAGTAACGATTCAAGCATTCAAATATTAACAAAATTATCCCAAAACTTACTTTTGTCAAACAAAGAAATTGAAAAACCTGCATTCTCCAGAAAGCATACCAAACTCCAGAAATACTACTCCGTCAGCATACAGCATACTGTATAGGCACAGATCTGTATGCTGGGACGCCAGCATACAGCATTTTCTAGGATATGTATCCTAGAAAAACTGCGTTGGCTAATTCAAGATTCAGAAAGGCTAACCCACTGAAACTTGTTTTGAGCTTTTTAACTGAGAATAAATATTTACTAAAGAAACTGTTTTCAAGTTTTCAACTGTCTTTCATTTTGAGATCTAGGGCCGGTGGCTCTGCAATATGGTAATGCAAAAGCACTAGAAGTCTAGGACAGCTGTGTTTCTTAAAAAAACCACTTGCAGAAAGACAGATTGATACTTTGAGAAATACTGGGTCAGATTCACAGGCAGAGATTACTTGGACACCTAACGCAAGTATGAAATGCAACTGCACTTTTAACTGTATGTGTAAAATAACCCTGTGACTGGGAGATAAGGAAACCCCAGAGGGGTTTGTTCAGGACAAAGACCAGGTGGTCTGTGAAGTCTGAAGGTTCCCCTGAAGCTCAAGATCTCCCAACCTGCTGCCAGCTGGCCCAGAGCCCAGGCTGAGGGCCCACCAAGTAGTTCAGTTTTTTACCTCTGATGGGTAAACCAAGGCCAGATGGGCCACCTCAAACACCTGCACCCCAACTCATTAGGATTTTTCACAGCCACACCATAAGCAGCAACGAAACAGGAACCTTGTATGTTCTGCTTCTCACTAACAGTGGGCAGAGAAAAGAGAAATTGATTCTTACTGGCCATGCTCATCTCCCAGAATGATTCTCTATGGACAACCAGCATTTTCATGGTACATTCGTCATCTTCTGTTATGACCTGGGGAGAAGCCGGGTGACTTGCAGCCAGTTCCTCCAGCTTTTGGACTCAAATGGACTGCCCCAATATGACGAGGGGCTGACAAGTAAGTCTGCTTGGCCCCCTCCCTTAGCCAAAGGCCATTGAACCTCTGCGCAGAACTGACATTCTCAAAAGGACATCACATATGGAACAAATTAGTTACACAAATACTGGGAGTTTTGCACAAACTGCAACAGCTCCCTCACTCTCCAAGCATCTTCTCTGTTCCCCAATACACAATCAGATGTTAGGTAAAAGTATTAAAGGTCCACACAGGTTTTTGTTTAAGTCAGACCTGAATTCTTGGAAATAACTCAATGCACCTTACTTCGAGTATAAACAAGTAGTAAATAAATAACGAAGATTAAACTGCAAAATGCTTTACGAATTACTCTCGAATTACGAGAGTAACCATTACAGGAAAAGCCATCCCTTCTCTTCTGTTTGAAAGATCCTAAAATTACTGTAAATTTTTTTTATTCATGGAAAATTTGTTACTATTAACGTGACATTAGAAACAGTTCTAAGAATGTCAGTCTTACAACACAACTGTAAATAAGCTGATTTTCCCCATAAATCTTTCTTACTACAGGCACCAAAGGAAAGAAGTCCAACAACTAACAGAGAAGGGAAGAAAATCTAGAAGAAAAATTTAAAAATAATAATTAAAAATAAATTTAAAAATTTAAGTTGAGTTCTGGAAACAAAAAACCTTTTCTGAATCCAAGAGCAATATGATGCGACACATTGATACTTTCTGCAGCTTCCCAAGCTTTCTCAGTCTCTTTTCAAAAGCAGAAGTCAGATTATTTCCACTGCTGTAACACTGCACGATTAACAAACATAATGCTTGCGTCAGCCACCGTTCATCACAAGCACTTGTTCCTCTGTTCTAATTTTCAACTACTAAAATTTCAGTGAACTGCTACTGAATTGCATTGCATAGGCTTCCCCCTCCATGCAACTGCTGCAGTTGTAATCGTGATGCAATGGCTATTAATGGGACGAAGGGCGAGAGATGACTGCGCACTGCCCAGTAACCAAAAGGGAGGTGTGCCCCACGCTCTCTGCCCCTTGCACTGTGCAACATATGCCCTAAATGCACGAGAACACACCTGGGGACAGCAAAGAAGAGGGATGGGGAGTTGCAGAAGACAATCTCAGAAGCACAGCACCCTGTGCTTCCAAGTTTTTGCAGCCAGCAATTCACAGCTCTGTCAATGAAACTAACAGTTCTCACAGGGAAATAGCCCAGGGCTAGAGAGGGATTTACAAACAAACTAACAAAATGCATCCCTAGACTTTCCTTTTCCCATGAACTGAAGTGGAAATATCTATGGCACCATTCCAAGCTATCTTCAGAATAAGGCTATATTTATCCACAACAGGCACAGAGGAGGGAAAACAAAAAAAATCCCAAAGAGCCAAGTGACTGGGAAGACTGTTCAACAAATGGGACTATTAATAATAACAATGTAAAGCAAAGAGCTGGTGTTTGCTCCGCAGCTGCAGAAATGCAACAGGTTTTTTACAGTTCTTCGCCGAAGGTCTGCAAACACAGATCCAAATCTTCGTGTATCTGGCAAACAAGAGACAAGACATTTGTAGTATTTTGTGGGTATGGATGACGAAGAATTGCAAACATCTCAGCCAAGAAGGCTCAGAAGCATTTATCTCATTCTGAGCAGAACAAAGATGTGATTAGAGGGTTATTTGTATTTGCACCAGCCATTCCCGCTGAGCACAAGGGTGCTGCAGAAAGGATGCACGAAACTGCGAAGGAGGGCCAACTCGGACTTTCTGCTCTTCAGTTACTGCCCAGGATCTGCTGCCACTTTTTCCGATTTATTTCCCTTCTTTCTGCTTCCCTCATAAGATAACGTACAAGAAAATTCCTTTTAAAAGGTAAGAGCTGATCGGTTTTGGTTTCTGAAACTATGCTCAGTGGAATACTTCCTATATCACAGAAGTCCATTAACTAACCAAGTGGTAAGAGCATGCTAGAAAACAAGTCCTGCACTGGCAAACCCTCAGATATTCACGCACTGATAGCGTTACAGACATTCACTCAAGCAGAAGTTATTTTTCCTTTGCTATTCCTATCCAGCATCAAGAGAACCAATGTTCTCTACCTTGCCAGAAAACAGAGATAAAGCAGCATAATCCCAAGGTATAGATGTTCTTCAAATCAAAACATGTTATGGTGTCAGAGGGCACAATTCGGAAGAACTTGTGTTCTCTGTGATCTCTGAACTACAAAAAGAGCAAAACAAAATTCCCCAAAGACTGTGCCTTAACACCACGCTATGAGAAGAAAACTCATTCTGACTCTATCCAGGAAGAAAAATATCTAGGTCGATCTTGGTAAAGTGGTTGTAGCATGCACGGAAATTAATACTACACTGCTCTATGGTCAGTTTAAGTTCCTACCACAAGCAAAAACAATAATACAGAATTAAACCTGTCTTTCCAGACTGCAAAAGAACAATCAATTAACCTATTTTCTGAAGTACCTTCCTGTGGGAAGACCCCCTGCAGTGTTTTTCAGGGCTTCAAAGTTTTCAGTGAATGGGAAAAGGTTCACCAAATGGCCACAGAAGGTAACTTCTGATCTCAACTTATAAAGTGTCCAGATAAAAAGAATGCTTATACTTTGTCCAAAATAACCTACAACATATTGACTTTGATGCAGGTTTAGCTTCAGTAAACAACCACGAAAGGGTGAAGCTTGTGACAGTAAAGCCAAAACCCACAAATACTTGCAGGAATTGTTCCAGAAACAGCGGTTTCCTAAGCAGCCATTCTACAGGCGTCCTGGGTGAGGAACACTTGTCTGTTTCACACCCCTGCAATAGCCTCCAAGTTCCCCACGGTGGGGAACACAAACCGTACACAAACTGCTTACCGACAGTGCGTGGCAGCGGCTGCTGGAGGAGTTTCCGCTGCAGCAGTGTGTGGGAGGACTGGGAGGTTCAGGCGCAGCAAGAGTCCTGCACCGGCGCTGCCTGGGGAGCTCCCAGTGCACAGCTGACCTGCGCCCTCCTCACTGCATGGTCGGAGGACTTGTCCTGGTGAGACGGAAGCAGAAAGCTGGGACTAAGAGTCCACCTTCCTTGCCATTTACCACAGGGCTTGCAGCTATGCCAGGCTCTGATGGCAAAAGTTTTTTTCCTGAAATGCAAGTTTTACAAATTTTTCATAGTGTCTCTTAACAAATTTCAAAAGCTAGACAGGGGTTCATAATCACAAAGTCTCCTTTTCTTAATCTCTACCTTGGGATAAAAATTAAGAAAAAATATTTTATCAGAAACCGGTATCAAAAGACAAGACACTGGAGAAGTGACAAACATTTAAGGAGCTCATAGCATTTTTAGGGAAGTGAGCAGCAGCAGGGAAATAATGAAGAGACACTAAATTCAGTAAAACAGAAGCCAAATTTTTCAAATCCCAGGCTAGAAAAGTTTTATAAAATGTTTGGTCATTCACATATCTGCAAGAGGAAGGGAAGGAGAATGAAATCACATCATGAAGCCATGCACATTTACACGAAATCCTGTTCTGGAAAGTTACTCTAGACGAGAGGCAAGAAGCATAGATAGTTTTCTGCTGACTCCTTCAAGGGCCTGGTCCCTCCCAGCCACCGTGGCTGCAGCACCAGCCCAGAGCTCGGCTCTGCAGCACCCACTCTGCCAGCCGGCAGGCACCATGTACACGGGCTGCAGATCGACACTGCTCTCCAAAAATGCACCACAGTTGAGTTTTTGGTACACATTCTCCTGCCAGTTCCAGTCCTGCAAGGATCAAGTCCTCTCTACACAAGGCAGCCCAGTGAAGCAGTGATGCACACCAGAGGAGGCATTTTTCTGACAAAAATGCTTTGATGTGCACATGTGGACTCCACGTCCAAAGCCAAGCACAAATCCAGTTCAGGACTAACTGGGGTCTCAATCCTTCCTGAAGCAGAAGATATCAGCCAAGCTCACCCAAGGAGCAAAAGAACAAGTAACCCAACAAAGCTGTCATGAACAGGCAGGCTGGGGTGATGTAAGAAAGAAACCACTCTTCAGTTTCTATCTCAGGCATATTTGCAGTTTCATCAGTTACACAGAAACTTAGGACAGATGTGTCAACGTTTGCCATTGGTTTAACAACTCCAATTAGCAAAACACACTGGAAAAATGAAAAGCGGTGCAATAATGCTTCACAAATCCATAAAGGGAACTAACCAATACTCCTAGGTAGTCACCCAGATAGTCAAATATTTTTTATCCACCTGTAAAATGAGTAATTTCTGTTATTTTACATTACATTTCCCGGTAGTTTTCAGCAGTCAAAGGAGAAAAGCAATTAAGATCTACCCTGTGTAATACATACAGAGAAAAGAAAAAGCATTTCAGGATCTTCTCAAAGCACTTCTGGAAGAGAAAATCCCACCTACAGTTCAGTTAGCGAACTGGAAATAAAACATACAGATGAAATATCAGGGCACTGACTTACATAGTTACTTAAACAAGATTGTGTCTATTAACGTATTTTAAGGTTGCTATTACCAACACAACTGTAAATAAAGAGAAATACATTAGACTAAAGCACCAATTTTTCCATGCCAAGGAGAGAGCTTTTTTCTTTATAATGTTGCATATCAGTGATATTTCACCCTTGAAATTCATCATAAATAACCTAATATATGCTTCAATTAGAAGAACCAGATAAAAATCCAAGGTGGTTTTTTTTTTGTATGAGTATTGTTTAAAAATATACATCCAATCTAAGTAAAATTAAATAATTCACATTATTATATTATTATTATAGCTTACAGGTAATCAGCAGCCATTCAGACAACTGTAGCCCCAAGTTCCTTCTTATGTACAAACATTGTAAGGTTGCTTTTTACCCTGAAACTATGGTCTTCTATACACAGGGCCCAAATTAACCCAAACTTCCTGGTTAGAGCCATATGTCTAATCTCCAGTGATACCAGTATAACACTGACTCAGCCATCCAAATGTGTGGGTTCACATCACAAAAATCCTTCATAAAAGGTCCTCCCGGTTATGTTTATGCAGGATGCTCTAGTGAAGTTTTAAAGCTAAGTTATCTGATTTAATTAATTCTGCTCAGAGAAGGAGAATTTGTCTGTTCAGTGATCATCTCGCTTGGGATATTTTTACAATACGTTCCTCCACTCTCTGCTCAATTCACCCGTAAGCTGCTTACGCAGATACCGAACAGAATATGTGATTCATTTGTGTACCCCTATTCTTTTAAAAGATCTGATAAAGAAAAGCAATAGGTCAATCTGCCCCTGTGGAATTGCACCTACAGATCCTTATAAACCTTGCAGTACCTCCAATTAAGCTCCTTCCTAGAGGCAGGAGTAATACTGGCATATTATCTGCTTCCAGAGATATTTTATTAGTACCAGGTGACACAGTTTCTCTTAGTTGTGGACTTCAGTTATGCAAGATGAATAGACAGCAGACCCTCTGCCACCCAAGTGTTTTTTCTAGACACATCAGGAAAATTTCTCTTGGAGTCTGTTACTATGACGATGTATCGCTCTGGAGATCCACCGATGACAGAGTTTTTAATTTACATTTTCTAACCATTACTGAAGTCTTTGCACACGTGAGAAAGCAGTCACGTATATGCGGGATTACTGTTTTTCCTAACACACAGGGAATGTTTGACTCCTTGTCAATGTATCAGAAATATATTTGAAAAAGTGGTTTTGCCGTTGAACTGCCAATGAATAATCAAATTAATTCAGTAGTCACTGGTGGCTTAGACCAGCCTCACGTTGATGTTTACTAGTCATTAGTAGATGAATAAAAGACCATGGGAAGAGTAAGTTCTATTTGACCGTGGAACTGCCAAAAGATACCCAGCTAAAAACAACAGCAAGACCACAATTTCTTCATATAAAACACAGCCTCCTTTGGGCTTCTGTTGGTGAGGCATTTGCTCCTGCAGCCATACAAGCTCTTTGTTTTATGATGTAGTCATTACAAGGAAGACTCGAAAGCACTTGGCAGCAGAAGCAGTGTAGCAGCAGCTCTGACATCCCACGGTTTCCAAGGAGAGGAAGTTTCCCTTTCAGTTTTGGGACTCGGTCTCATTTGCAGGTATTTCGGTAGCACCCTCCCTCTCCCTTGCCCAGAGGACAGCTTTGCCATTTGTCCAGCTACGTCTGGGCACTGGCGAGGACAGGCAGTCTTTCAAAGTGCTCTCTTAGATCCCATGCTATTTGGCACATCCTAGTACACCTCTCCACTCCCACACACGGCATCAGGCTGTGAGGTTCTAGCCACCCACCCCTTTAGAAGAGGGCAGCGCAACCCAGGGTCTGTGGCTCCGCAGGTGTCCTTTGCTACACAGAGCCAGGCCAGCAGAGCAGTGGGCACATGGCTGTGCAGGAGGCAGGGCAGCTCCCCGGGGCAGGCTCCCTGACACTCAGCACCCAGACAGGGCATCTCTACAGGCCTGACCCTCCCTGCAAACACCGCTCATGCCAGCACTGCTGCATCGCTTCCTTCAGTCTAACCTGGGAAAGTTCCGGCAGGCAACACTGGCCAGCAAACTGCACAACAGTTCTGGCACACCCAACCCATTAAGTCAACAGTCACTTCAAGCATTAAAAAAAAAAAAAAAAAAAAAAAACCGGGGATCCTCCCGCTTTCAACTCCCTGTGTTTGTTGGGGTTTTTTTGTTTGTG
>NW_010412086.1:0-540 GCF_000710305.1 Buceros rhinoceros silvestris | reverse complement strand
CCCCCTTATGAGAACAATTCCTTTTACATTTTAAAAAAAAAAAAAAAAAAAAACCGGTGATCCGCCCGCTTTCAACTGCATGTGTTTGCTGGGGTTTTTTTGCTTGTGGGGATTAGAAGGGATCAAAATTCCTCCATTTCTATGTCAGATGCGCATTATATTTTTACCTGATATGAGAATATCTGAATAAATCTGTATGGGCGTAATTAAAATACTCTTTAAAAGGTGACAAAAATGATAAAGCAAGGCTCTGGAAAGAAACCTTTTTCAAACACACAAGTTACAATTTTAATGCCATTATTCAAATTATTTATCTGTCCTTTGGCAAAGCACAGCAGTGGTGGGATTGCTGGGAGCAGGGGAAAAGTAAAAAGTGAAAAACTCCTTTCTAAAGGTGGTACCAGGGAAAGCATTTGTGCAGAGCTCCACATGAAACACAAGGCAGAGCGACCGGCGCTGCAGCTGTCTTGGCCGCTCCAGGAAACCCCCACCCCCCGCTGCTGCTGCCTGACCCCAAGTCAGCCGCTCATTTCAACACAG
>NW_010412085.1:130800-131142 GCF_000710305.1 Buceros rhinoceros silvestris | reverse complement strand
GTAGGTCAAGCCAACCGGTTTGACAGTAAACTTGCTTTACTCAGAGTAATTTAGAGTAATCTGCCATAAAAAAGTGTAGGAAATAAAGCCTCCATGTCCTTGTGTATTAGGGAATGCTGCGGGTACCCACTGTTGCGGTCACAGGTTGTGACATAGAGACACCAAGTGATGATGGAGGGGACAGGGGTTAGGGGTTACCAGTTCATTTATGGCCACTTTGCCTGAAATACAGATCTTTTGTACCCTTAACTGCAAACTAATTTTAATTTTTTTGTCTACAGCACAATTTGTCATCATCATCATCATGGCTTGGCTTTGCAGATGAAGATTTGGGAAGGGCGT
>NW_010412085.1:129015-130480 GCF_000710305.1 Buceros rhinoceros silvestris | reverse complement strand
TGGTCCCCAGGAGGAGGTTGCCCCTCTTGGCTGCCAGGGCACACACTGCTGGCTCGAGTTGAGCCTGCTGTCAACCAGCACCCCTGCAGGGCTGCTCTCCAGCCACTCCTCCCCCACTTTATACTTGTGCCCTGTGCTACTCCGTTCCAGTGCAGGATCTGGTATTTAGACTTGTTGAATTTTATTCCATTAATCATATTCCAATGCTCCAATCTATCTGGATCCCTCTGCAAGGCCTCCTGTCCCTCCAAAGACTTAACAGCACCTCCCAGTTGATACCAGTTTGGTATCAACAACAAGCTTGCTGATGGTACATTCAAATCCTGCATCTGGATTGTTGATAAATATATAGAGCAGCACTGGCCCCAGGTGTTCCTGGAGGATGAGGAACACCGCTGGTGACCAGTTGCCAGCCAGATGTAGACCTATTCACTACAGTTCTTTGAGCCCTGCCCTTTAGTCAGCTCTTCACCCAGCACACCATAAACCTACTAATCCCACAACAGGACAACTTGACAGTTCTGTTGTTGTTTCATTTATAGTAAGTTTTATAATACATTAACTTTATTTCAGAACACTGACTATTTCCATGAAACTTTAACTAGCTTCTTCTAATCATTTTAGATGTGATTCATGTGACAAGAAATCAAGAGACATTTTCTAATTTCAAATCTCTTAAATAATCTGGTCTTCACCATTTTAAAATAAAATAGTAATTGTATCTCCCAAATTATTATGCCCCATATTTGCAGGTGTGGAAGACACAGGAAACAGCAGTAGTATTGATTGAGTTCAATAATACCAGGAGTGGATATTATTAATTGAATACCTCATTCATTTATTCCAGTCTCAATCTGGAGCAAAAGAAAATATGGACTCTGTGTTCCTTCATAAAACTTTTCTTATATCTCATTACAAAAAAAAAATTGTTTTGGCCATATACATCCTCAGTTCAGCTCATTAGGTTGTAAAATTAGAAAATTCAGTCACTTTATCCTTGTTGTGTCAAGATTCAAGAACAACTTTACTAAAGAAGAACAACTTAGACTAAAACTTGCAGAGCAAAATCTTCACTGAAAACCTCTTCAAAGCCAAGAAATCCTGAAATGACACAATCTAAGCCTTAAAAAAAAAATAAATAAAATCAGATTTCTCTCTGACTCACAGCAGAAGATGAAGGATAAGCTTCTTTTCAAAACTTATTGCACTTTGGTCCCTGTTAAAAAGAAGTTGAACTACTTCCTTGTTTAATGAATGAAAACTATTATTTATTCGCTAGTTACTTGAAAATCACACCTTAGTGAAAGGATAAACCTGAACAGTTCGTGGAGCTGTGAATATTTTTAAAATGAAGAGAGTTATCTTTTGCTCTCTGCAATTTAAAAGCTTCACCAAAAATAATCATTAAAAATTCTAACCTTGTTACAAAATGTGGGAGACAAATGATTCTTCTAGGGCCTGATTC
>NW_010412085.1:124045-128934 GCF_000710305.1 Buceros rhinoceros silvestris | reverse complement strand
TCAGCACTTCTTGTACACCTTGCAAAACTCTTCATTTCCACAGGCTCATTGTCTAACTTAGCTGATAGAAAAGGACTGAATATCCTTTGCTTCTACACTTCTAGTTATTTATTTTTTTAATCAGAATACTATAACATTCAAATGATGATTCAGCAAATATAAAGCTTTTTCTTCTATTTAATTTTGATTTTATTGTGTAGTTTCCTTTGAATTCTTATTCTACATGTAACTCCTATATCACTGGAAGAAAATGATGGTGTTAGGGATGTGCATGTGCTTGTGAACAACATTGTGTACTGTTATTACTCTACTGTTGTTGGATATGAATGGGTTGGAGCAGACTACTGTTTCATCAAAATAGGTTCATGCTGAACTGGAGCTTAATGGAAGAATGGACGATATTATTTATTGCTCATAAAAAGACATTTTCAGAACTCTGGTGGTCCTCTGTACAAAATCAAGTTTTTGTTTCAAGGATTTCACCATCTAAAACATTAGTGAATACAATGCTGAGGAAAAAAAATAGTAAGAAGGCAATGAACTGTTTGGATGCTTGGAGTGGAACATTAAATCTGTAATCAGTCAGAAGCAGGATTTAGATTTGTTATACTCTGGTTGAACAGTAATGCCTAAGTCACTGTTCTACTTCTCCTATCTTCAGCATCAAAGATGTGAAGGACATTCAGGTAGTACCTCACTGCACCAGCCAGAAGGGAATGATGCAGGACAGTTACAGTTCCCCTCTTCTCTTCCAGACCAAGGGAATATATTGTACTGAAAAACCCAGCTTAAGTTCTGTAGGAAAAATAGCAACTAATGTGCATTAGGTAAGTCAGTTAAATCTACTCTTTTACTAAGAGTTGCCCACTGTTGGTACAGTTCTGTAACCAGCAACCTTCGCCACTCAGTGGAAACTATCAAACCCCCATAATCACTGGATCATCTAATACTCACCTCCAGCAGGTAGCTCTTAGTTTGAGCGACTTGATTTCACGTGGTATCTACTTTGCTGTGTACCTTATTTGCGTGTATTGATGTATTCTCACAAAGTATTCTCACATAATGCTGTTAAGATCGTTGTAATATGGGACATTGCTCACACGCATCTTCCACTAACTGACAGGGAGTTCAGGTGAATTGTACTTTTGGAGGTATTATGTTATTTTGATAATTATGAGAGTCCCTCAGCTTCCTGCCCATTTAATTGATTAAAGCAGACAAGTAGCTGGACCAGTACACCCTCTGGTCCAGTATAACAAGTCACTTTCTCTTCAATACAACCTTTCTAAGCATTCACCTGATAAACTTAAATGAGATTAGGAAAATAAAAAAGAAATCATAGAAGAGGAAGATATTTTATGAATATTTGTTGACCCAAAATTTATGCAAATTCTTGCAGTACAAGAGGAAGAAAAAATACTTACTGAATTACAGTATGCAAAGCTCTGCAAGATCAAATATACATTTTCAATAGAAAAAAAACCACATTCATTTTTCATCAGTTACTGACTGGAAAATACAATAATCCGATTTGTGCTACCATAGTTCCAGAAACCTTCTGTATCAACTCACACAATTTCAAATCACTTACAAAGAGAAATTTCTTTGGTTTATTTTATGTGCCAGTAACTTGGAATCACCTACATCTTTTTTCTAGTTCTGTCAAAGAAAAAAAAATTTTAAAATGGTCAGTACAGAGATTTCTGTGACCTTTCTGATTTAGTACTGAATCTCTGGCACAGAAGGGAATTTAATAATGGGTAGGACAAATTTTTGATTTCAACTATGGTAATACCCTAAGTCTAAAAATAATTTCAGAACAATGAACAATGATGCAGAGCCCTGTCTTTAACTGATTTCAGCCAACTTTGTAGAGAAAAGCAGAAGCTAATGCAAAATAAAGGTTAATTATGAGAATTTAAAAATGGCAATTATACCTTTTCATGTTTTCCATTATTCCCCTGCTTTTTAAATACATTTTACATGTGAATCCTGAAAAAATTCTCATGCCTGAAGCCCTCCAAATAAATATTTGTTTGAATTAATATTTCCTTTCTGAAGTTATATACATGGAAGTAAATTTATGTCCTGAATGTCACAACTCAATATGTTATGTTATTAATATTTTTAAAGTCTTCTATCTTGGTCCTTAAAGGCATAATTCACAGATAACTATCAAAATAACCAGGCTTCTAAGAAAAGTTTTTAATAACTTATGCAGAAATTCCTGAGCACTCAAAAATTGACACTAGAATGAAATTCAGTCTGACTTTAGGCACTCATTTCCAAATCTTTCAATTTTCAAGCTTATCCTCCACTTCCTTTCTCCTTCACTCCTGCCCTTGATCCATCATGTAACTGCAGAGGAAATTAAATTAACAGTTGTTCAGAGTGAATGGTGAGTGTTGCAAGATTTAAGATTTATAATGAATTCAGGTCAAAATAAAGCACGTAGTGAGCTTTGATGGCTCATTGCTGCATTGTTTAGGAGCAATCATCTTACTTTCATTCATGCCTATTTAGAATTTCAAACCTGAGGTGATACCATGCTGTTTTCATGAATTTTCATATTCATTTGTTGTTTGCCTTTAAAAATTAACTGGAATATATACTTTAGTTCAGGTAAAAATACATCTTATCCATGAATGCATCCTCACTGTTTAAAATATAAACGAGGAATATAGAGCTGTGAAATTACTACAGAATTATGAGCCAGTCATGTGCAGTCTTTTAACCCTAATGGAATGGCCAAATTTCTCACCTAGTTTTTAGCAATAAAAGTATATTTATTAGAGCTATAAGACAAAGCAGTAATACTCATCAACACAGTTGTCAAGAGCAGACTATGCTATTTTTTCCTGCCAGGCTGGATACCATGGCAACACCTGGTTAGAAGAAGCTGAAGAAATATTTGAAGGTTTGCAATTGTTAAAGCCATTGGACTGTAACAGACATGTGTTAATTGCAACTGAATATGACAGCACCTACCAGATTTCTAAAAGGGAAGAAAACATCAGCATCATTCCGGACTGGAATCGAACAAGAGATGAATCAAATACTGCAATGTCTGACTTCAAACCTGGTGTCATGCTTGTGTACTCATTATTTACAAGGTCTGGGGAAAAGGTGGAACTTTATTACTGTAGAAATATTTTTTAGAAGAACTTTAAAGAGAGGAAAAAAAACCCATCGCCTGACAGCTTAAAAGGGCAAAATTTGCCCACTTATAAGTATCTTTAAAAACATTTGAGGGTTCCAATCAAGTGCAATCACAGTGATTTGATACGAAAAAAAAATTGTGGCAGCACAAAAGCTTCCTTGGATGCTGCTGGCAAATTTGCTTCCTGAAGGAAGCAGTACTTAAACCTAGTATGTAGTTTTAGGGAAACTATGACAGAACTTGTTTTGTCTATGCTTACACCACAAGAAAGTATGCTAAATATACTCAAATGGACAGCAAACATTTCAATATAGATTGTAAATTCTGTAACTATTGTTTGTGCAGGCAGCAAACTATAATTTTTTGACGTAAGAATGCTTGCAGCTGCCTTTATTTTAGTATCTGAGAGTGTGAATATTTTCATGCATTATTGAAGTGACAGTACACAGGAACCAAGTACCATTGGCAACAATTTGACTGCTTTTTCAAGTCAAAGAAAAAATGCTTTCTGTTCTCAGAGCAAGCAGTTTATACTATTTTATGCCTCACTGCAAGACAAATACCAATTTTACTTCTGATTACATAATAAACAGAATATGAACTAAATCAGGCAGTTAGTTAATCATGGTGCAGAGAACGTCTGAATAACTTCTGTGCTTCTTAATTCCATGTTAAGAGGGAATGTGCTCGGTTGGATTAGGCATTGCATAATGGAGATTCTCCTTCTCTAAGGAGAGAAGGCAAGTGTTACAAAGAGGGAAGCTGGGCTGGAATTTGAGAAGCTGATATAAATTCTGTTCTCTGCCATAGTCTTCTTACAGGAAACTGATAAATTCTCTAATGCTAACTCTGCCAATGCTAAATCTAAAGATTAGGGGTTCTGGCGGCTTCTGGCCATCACAGCAGAATTCACAGCCCTTGGCTGCCCTGTATGTAGACAGAGTGAGGATCTGCAATATTTCTTCCAAGAACAGTTGTTCAGAGAACCTGAATATAATGCTTGAGAATGACTGAAGACCTCAGAACTATTTTTAACTGAATTTTAAAGTACTGATGGAAAACACAACTTTTTTTTTTTGTATACAAACCAGTCTAGAATTTTTTCTGAGATATTATTTGAGTTACTACACATGACATTTGAAAAGGCAGTCACAGTTTTGAAGCAAAACTGATTTTTAAGGGTTAGAGATCCCACATACAGGCCTCATGTATTTGAATAGCCTTTGCAATGGAACTGGATGGCCAGAATATGTCCCCATATGAAGCATGAACAAGTTTTCTGCTTCTTCAAAATGCACATTTAATACCAGATATTTTTTTCCAAATAAGCTACTGCAAATTTTTATTTAAAACAGAGGGTACTTGATTGAAAAACTAAAAAGAATAATAAGAACAGTTCCGGATTATACTCAGTCCTGAAACTTTCTTAGTTGAGTGATGAGTCCATGTCATTAACTCACCTTTATACCAGATATACGTGGATTTCTTGTACTTATTGTCCCTTGGAATGAAGTCCTCCTTTTAATGTCAATTCAGTTGAACAATTTGATAAAATTAGATGCTCAGGGATTAGTTAGTAACAGCCAGGTGCTGTTACTGATCGTCTTCTGGATCTGCTTCTTCACGAATCTGTAACTGGGCATATACAGACTCTGCGAGCAGTATATATACACCTTCGAAGTATAAAGCAATTGTTTCTTGACTCAGGCAGACAAAAGGCAGCCAGGGT
>NW_010412085.1:73312-123927 GCF_000710305.1 Buceros rhinoceros silvestris | reverse complement strand
TTCAGCAGTCAGGCTAGGACCCTGGGCACTCACCAGCCCTGAGGCAGCACCCAGAGAGCTGTGGCTGGGGAGGCAGGATGGGTCGGCATGGTCAGGGTAAGCCTCTGCACCTCTGGAGCAGACCCCCGACCTTGTGGGGCTGCATTTGCTGCCAGCTGCATTGACACCTATGGCTGATGTTCAGCCAGTGACACCAGATGAGCCCTGCATCACACTGACCAGATCAAAGAATGCCTCAATTTTTTATTTTTATTTTTCCTGTTGGCTCTCGTACCTTAGTTTTTGTTTCTTCTCTTGACTTCCTGAGCAACTAACAGCCTTGACTTACAAAAATCCTACCTCTCTCTGTAATTCTACCTTTCTTACCTCTCTGTAGACTTCTCTCAGGGCTCTTTTTCAGCAGCTTGAGTTAAGGTCATACAGTTAAGCCACATCCGAACTGGATACACAAGGACCACTATAGCCCTTGCATGGGCAATAAAGCTCACTGGAGGGGCTAACAGATCGAGGGTTATACTGTGGAGGAGAAAGTTATTTTTCTTATTCAGAGCTTCTCCAGGACAGTTAGGGCACTTATATAATTCAGTATCTACAGACTGGTGTTTGTAGGAAATAAAAGACTCCTTGCTATCTGCTTTGAAGATTATTTTGATAATATTTAAATCACGTATAAGAAAAAGAATCTTTACCATACGTTCTGTAACATTGACGGGGTCTACCACATTTCTCTCTCTCCAGGGAGGCCGTACACATCAGCTACTTTGGTAGTCAGCTTGCTAACCAAGCTTACGATTGTGTATGTTAGCAGAGCCCAGATCACAAGGTCTGTTTTGCTGGTTTCAGGACTCATAATATATCACAGGCTTTTTCCTTTCACTTAGACGTTTCTAACTTACAGTTACTACTTTTACTACTTTTTAAAAAATTTATTCTTCTTCTTCTATCTTTAGAAGAAGATAATGAAATACCCTGTTTTCTTACAAGGGGAAAATATGTTTGCACCATAGAGCCAGTTAGAGTTGTACACATTGCAGATTGATTTATTTACAAGGGATCTGAGTCATTTAAATTGCAATTGCATCATATGAAACTGAGGTGGATAGAATTTAGAAACTTATCCCTGAACAGAACTAATTCGTTAATCCTAAATGTCTGACATATGTGAAACTGTCTGTTAAATGAGTCGGCTATACTTGTTTGCATAAGTAAGTGGGTATAGCGAAAAGCGTTCTGAATATTTTATTTGCTGCTATTCCTAGAAAAAGCTCATTGTTGTCTTCTACTAATGGCAGATATAGATGAGGATGAGATTTCACAGTTTCAAAGATGATAATGGGAATAGCTTTATCACTGACAAATGTAAAAAGTTTAAATTAGTTTGAGAATGTCGTTCAACTTCTTTGTATTTTCATGTTATTCATACGTTATTGATGAGATAGATAAAAGTTTTTATTCCAGGGCTGCCAACTTTCTGTATGCATAAATTCTATGATTCAAATTGAAATAATTTTCAGAAAAGTAAAACAAGAACAGATATTTTAGAACAGATATTTTAGACTGTACTTAAATTCTGTTACAGACCTCTATTTCACTTATAAAAATGCAATATATATGTCTGGTGCACAGAACTTTTGCTATGATCTAAAATCTTGGGACTTTTTCTAGGTCACTTTTAGGGGATGAAGTAATAACTTCGGATCTGCTAACATAATCAGATAAACTTTTAAATGAACAAACTTGGACCTTGTCTGTTATTTCCATCTCTATTTGTTGGCCTACTAAGAAATTATTTCACTTGTATTAATAGCAGCTCCTGCTTGTTTACTCATGCCTATAATTATCACTACTAAAAGACGTGTGGCAAATGTTGAAGCCATTTTTTAAAATGGCAAGAAAGACAATTCGGGGAGTTACAATCCAGTCTGCTTCACATCGGTCCCTGGGAAACACATGACACTACTCCTCTGGCTAAACATTCCCAGACCTGTGAAAAAGAAGAAGAAAGTGATTGGGAATAACCAGATTGGGTTTATCAAGGATAAAAACAGCAGATGTCATCTACCTTGACTACAGTAAAACTTTTGTCACAGTTTCCCACAGCATCCCTGCATTTGTGTTTTAACATTACAATCAAGACACCAGATGGGAAAGGGGTACTTGGACTACTAAACAGAATCATAGAATCATATAAAACCAGGTTTAAAGGGACCTCAAGAACCATCTGGTACAACCTTTCTTGGGAAAGCCATGGTCTAGATAAGATGACCCAGCACCCTGTCCAGCTGAACCTTAAAAGTGTCCAGTGTTGGGAACTCCACCACTTCCATGGGGAAATTATTCAAATGGCTGATTGTTCTCATTGTGAAAAAATTTCCTCTTGTGTTCAATCCAAATATCCCAAAGAGTAACTTGTTCCCATTACCCCTCATCTTTTCCTTGTGACTCCGTGTAAAAATGGAGTATCCATCTTCTTTGTAGCCACCCTTTAAATACTGAAACATGGTGATAAAGTCTCCCCTAAGCCTTCTTTTCTCTTAGCTGAACAAACCCAGTTCTCTCAGCCTTTCCTCGTATAGCAGCTTCCCGGTTCTTTGACTGTCTTTGTGGACCTTCTCTGGACCATCTCCAGCCTGTCCACATCCTTTTGTACAGCGAAAAAAATGAAACTGTCTGGTTTGTTCAAAGAATGGTGGTTAATTTTTCATAGTTCACGTTAAATCTGTGCAAATTAAACAAGTGCAGTTCCTCTATCCTGCAGGGTAACAAGGGTCAATCCTGTAACTTATTCTGTTTATCAGTGACCCTGAGGAGAAGACAGAACATGCCCTCATTGAGGCTGCAAATCATGTCAGAGTGGGCAGGGAGAGGGGTGCACTTGGCATGCTGGAGGGCACAGGGTCTTTCAGAGGATCCTAAACTTGGTACCAAAATGTTCTGACAAGAACCCCGTGTAAAGTCCGACATGTAAGAAATAATCAGAGGATATACAAAATAAGTGATGCACAATACAATTGTCACCACCTGCTGACCCATGCCCAGCCAATCCCTGGGCCACAGTAGCCCTGGACAACTTTACCCAGTTTATATACTGGACATGACATCATATAGTATAGAATACACCTTTGGTTTGTTTGTGTGAGCTGTCCTTGCTGTGTACCCTTACAGCTCCTTGTGGATTCCCAGCTAAAAAGTCCTTGACTTAGTATAAACACTGGGTAGCAACAACTAAAACATAAGTGTGTTAACAACTTTATTCTCAACCTAAATCCAAAACACAGCCCCATGCTAGCTACTAGGAAGAAAATTAACTTTGTTCCAGCAGAAACCAGGACAATATTCTATCTTTATAGCTCATTTAAGTTTATTATCTATTCCGAAATGTGAAGTCGATTTTATTCCTATAGATGTCAAATACTCTTAGCAAAATCTTTAACATTTATACCCCTATTATATTATCTTCCTCTCTGTTGTCCCTAACGTCTTCATTGCTTCCATTCCAGCTATTTGAAACACAGCAGCTAGGTTCATTTTACCATTTTTCAAACTGTCAGTCATATATCTGTGAATTCTGCCACTGGTTCTCTTCCTTTTTAATATGTTCATGTTTGTTCCAGACACTTTCAAAATTAAATAGAGTTTTTAACTAAAACTGCAAAAAGGTCAGATAACAGTAGAAATGAAATTACAACCCGTGCCTTCTCATAGCATTGTAAAAACTCCCCTACCCTATATACCTGGTAATAATTTTCCAATCTCAAGATCCAGTAAAAGGCAAGAGAGAAAGTGAGAAAGAGAAAGGTTTGCCCTCACAGAAAAATTACCTAACAGTTTTGTAAATGAGATAACTGAAAGTAAAACCTGGAAGGTCTTTGTGGCCTTATAAAACTACAAACAGCATTCGCCAGATGGCTTTACAACACATTTGGATAAAAATGTGTATAAATGACCCTGGCAGCTCCTAACTAGCATATAGAAAGTCTCTGTACAGTATACGTCTCCCTCATTAGACTTTAATCTGCCCCTCTCTAAACTGCACTCCCTAAAGCGTTAGTTGGGTCCATCAACCTTCCCAGTGAGAATACTTCTCCCATTTTCAGCCTCTGTGCCAAAATTAAACTTGCCGCTTCATCATTTTCAAGAAGAAAAACAAAATAATATCCACTTCATACATGTACATACTGCTGTACATGAAACTTTAGTTGTGATTCAGAGGGCCCTAAATTACATGAATGTTTAAAGGACTATACTAAGCTCAGCCAGCAGTCTGAATGTGATTTTCTGACATTAAGGATCTGGATATTATGCGTTACATAAGTAAGCATCACAGAACAAATGCGTCTGTTTTGAAAATCAAAGACACATATTTACATTATTTTTTGGCTACATCATTAAAAAAACCTTACACCTGAGTTTTTCTGTGCTTCCCAACTGGTATTCTATGTGTATAGCTTATACAAAACTTTCAGAGAGTCTATTGTCCTGCCTTTTTGCATGTTGTTGGTAGTTATCCATATTGTCTCACCCCTCTCAGTGGGCTGTGAGGGAGGTGAATCTTTGTGACCCCCTGAAAGGTGTACTGACTAAGCAACCAATCTCTGCTCGGCAGAGACACAGAGGTGGCAGAGTCACTACAATGACCCAGAAGAACAATAGAAAATAACTCTATTCAAACGAATGGGACGGGTAACACTGACTAAATTCAACGTGGGTGTCAGATAAAGTATTTAGGCAAAGTCAAACGATTTTAACAACGATGGTTTGGCCTTGGCATGAACTAGAACTCTGGTGTAGGAAAGCAAAGAAGGTAGGAGAAGAAAGAGGAAAAATAGTGCGATTGAGAAAGTCTCACCACCCCTGGAACAGTCTCCGGTGATGCTCGTCTGTGCCCAGCAGGGTCAGCTGTCTCTCTCGGGTTCCTCTTGTGGTGGGGGTCATGGGCACACCGACCCCAGACACGGTGGGGTTTCCCTCTTTATAGGGCTTCCGTTCCTCAGCTGAGCATGTGCAGTTGCTCTTTCCTGATGATTCCAAAAAAGGGTCTGGGGTCCCAGGACATGTGCAGTTTAAAGGGGCTGGGGTCTCTGTTGGGTTTTGCCCCCTCCACTACGATGACCCCAATGCCTGCACATGCGCGGTGACACGCCTCCAAACTCGGGAGGGGGAACCCCCTGGCAACAGGTTTCAGCCCTCCTCCGAGGCAGAGGAATGGGTGCCTCCAGGACGGGGAGCTGGCAGGGGGCAGGGGCTCTCCCTATAGCCAGACAGTCCCAGTAAACAGGACAAAGCAGCTCATGTCTGAAAAGGGTTGTTGAAGGCATCATGCCTAAGGCTGGCATTTAGTGTCCATCACACATATACATAACCTCTTAAACATAAGAATATTATTAACAAAAGAATATTATTTATGATCTTACTCATAGGGTGAGCAACCTTTGCTTTGAGAGTAGTAGCACAGAACTTAGACACAAATGTTCCGAGAAGTCACAACTGATTAAATGCTCTAAGCACTGAGGCAATGTGATGAAAATGTGGTTGTTTTCTATGCTGATATGTTTTAAGTTGTATGACAGTTTGGAATCTTAATAAAACAGAGTATTTTCAGAAAAGTAGGAAGATCTTTGGGACATAAAGGACTGACATTCACAATTTCTTAGCAATAAATAAGGAACAGACAAAAGCAATAACTCAGAAATGGTTTGAGGAAGGAGTGGAAAAAAATAATGACTATTATGGTGTTGTTCTGAAAAAAATGCAACTTTTATGTGTGTATTTATACATAATGCACAGAGGTACACATATATACAAAATAGACACAGATACATCATCTGATACAGGGTGTCAGTCCAAATACTGTGGTCTAGTTCAGGATAAGGTTTTACACTCAGCTGATACATCTTGCTGAGCAGGAGAAGAAAGTTGATTACTTAGACTATTGCAGTTATGAGACCAATACTGCTGAGAGTGCATCTTACACCTAATGAATTTTCTCCACCATAGAGAATGACAGTAAAGGTGCAGTGAGAAAACATAACAATAACGGGGAAAAAAAACCTTCTCAAAATGTTATTAAAGCAAGGCACAATGATAGGAATAGAAAGAAGAAAGGAGAAGGAATAAATGGAGGTAGATGCTAAAACAGAATAAGAGAGTCAGAGAGTCAGGGAGAAGGACTTTATTGTTGATGGAAAAGAAACTTGGCCGTTAAAGTTCGTTTGCTTCAAGTTGAAGCTTTCAGTAAGATTACTTAGGTCAGATGCTGTTCACTTATTTCTAGGAAAATCTTTATTCTTTTCTAACACAAGCGTGATGCTGCACAACCAAAGGTTTACCTGTGGTTTACCTTACCAGCTCAGCAAAGACTTGCCAGAAGGGAAACATAAGAGAATGCTTTTCAAATTCTGGCATGGCGATGTTTTCCTGGAATAGCCTACAACAGAGTTTTAGGACAGCTAAATATATTTACAACAATAAATCAGACAAATAATAAGAATTTTAAGAATATGCTTCATGGCTGAAAACCCATCCTTTTCTTCAGTGTGTGTTAATGCTGGACAGAGGAAAAATTCTTGTCCATAACTCCCTCTGAGATTTTTATTCTCTTAATTCCTCTCATAAAATACATGCAGTTAGAAAGAAGTATAAGCAAGAATTATTTATCAAACATTTATCATCCGTTATTATTATTGACATATACTCAAGATTCACAAGCTCTAGCCTTCCTTTACTTAATAAAGCTTCACTTTGGAGATCTCAGTTTAAACACCTGTATTCTTGTAGGTAACTCCATCCTGTTTCACAGTGCTGTCAGTCTTGGTCCTGCTTTCTCACTACCTTCAGTTTCCTTTCCCTGTCCTCTTCGAACATCCTCTGATTCTTCCTTGGTTCTTCTTCAAGGTATTTCAAAGGGTTTTTTTGCCAATTTGAGTTGGAAAAGTTTAGCAAGACAAAAGAAGTGCAACAATTTCCACTAACTTCATACACAGAAGCAGCTTAACAAATAGTACAGTGAAGGAGAAAGCTGTTGCAGTGGAGAAGATAATGGTGGGGAGAAAGACTGATTCTGTTTTATGATACTGAATTGAGTCACACTCATGAACAAAGATAAATTTTCTCACAGCATAAATTGAGGTGCAGAATTTATTGTAACTTTTATAATAAGTAAGTTAATAAAAGAGAGAAGACTTTGCTGTAACATTTTTATAAGGACTATTTTAAAGAGTATTTTTGCAGGGGGTATGCACTTCCATGCATCAGTATGCATGTCAGCTTCTTAATGACTTGGACTTGGAAGACCATCTTATTCCCTAGCTTCTGATCACAGGAGTGCCTGTCATTGTTTGATTTCTATTTTTCCTGCTCTTTCAAAAACAATGAGCAATGACCTTTGACAAGAGTACTCATCTAATTGGACTGGCTATATGATCCATTTACAACTACCTCTGTTTCCTCATCCTTTTGTCCCAGTTCCCAATGTAGGTTTCTTAGACAATGAGAAATAACCAAATGCAACTATAAAAACATTAAAAGGCAGAGAAAAGTCCATTATCTTGCCATTTTGTTTTCTCATATATGATCACATGCATGACCAAGGAATAAAAATACTCACTTTACGTTTCTGAACACTTTCGCTTTGCACTTTCTGCAGTATATAAAGAAGTTGCTGTCAATCATTTTGTTTCAATCTATACTGAACTTAGAACAGAAGGAGGTCCCTTTTGTATATGGAAAACATTATGAGGTGCTCATATTAGTTTCTAGATATAAAATTCCCACTTCGTAAGATATTTCATCAAGTCAGCTCCTGGTGTTATGTAGTAAATTAAATTTAAAGAAAAATAATGAGTGGTTATATGGTGTCTGGAGTTCTTCAGGTAGCACTTGCTATAGAAAAAGACAAACAGAGATATGACATTGTTGCATTCAATGGATGCATTTAGTAGTAAATTCATCTATCATGAAGTCAGAATAGTTTACAGTGAACATGTATTCTGATTTGTTTCATGACTTGATTTAGTTTTGCTTTGTAAGAGAACAATAGTTTTCTGCATTTTGAAGTATGAACAAATAAAACATTTCCATCAGAGATGAGGTATCTTTACAAATACTACATTCATAAACTATTGTATAACATTTATATAACATGTCTCCTTTTGTGGTCCCCAAGTAAATGTTACCAAATTCCCAAACTTTCCGTGGTCTGATGACAAGGGGTTTGAACATTATTAGGCCACAATATATAATTACGATCTTCTATATTAATCAATATTGTTTGTTTCATTAATCCATTAATTAATTAAACTAAAATTAATGTTAATATAAAAATGTTATTTAAAATGAAACAGATGCTTACCATTATTAAAATGCTGGCTAAAGTAAATAACAATTTATTTTTAAGTGTAACTGCCAAAACTTAATATCTGTTCTAACAATGTAATGTGTTATGCACTTATGCAAATATGCCTCCAGATCCGCTGTGCCTTTTCAAAATTGTTTTTGACTCTTGGATGTCTACCAGAAATTTAGGCTTAGCTCTTAAGAAGATATTGACAAACACAAGACAGAGCTATTGGCTAGCAGGTTTTGTTTTGGTTTTTAATAAATTGTTTAACTTCCGGTTTTGAGTCACCTTGCCCATCGCCAAAACAGTAAAGATTCTGTTTATAAATATTACAGATTAATGGGATGTGCAAATCATGCCTCCTGTCACTTTGAAAACTTGCCAGCTCCAGCTCAGTTTATATGCCATAATTTTTCTTACTTCAGAACTTGCAGACCTCAGAAAGTATCAGTGAAGTTTTGTGTGTTTCTTTGTCTTTTTAAAGATGGCTGAAAGCTGAAGTAACATGAAATTAGATCAGAGACAAAGAGTTTGTGTAGATAAGAAGGATGATAAAAAACTTGTGACACATGGAAGTACCAGACCAGCTTGGGGATCTCCGAGTCTCTGGCGCACTCAGTCAGATACTAACCACCAGTTAAGGACAGATACAAGATAGGCCAAGGATTAGACAGAGTTTGGCCAGAAAAAGAATAATTAAATCAAGCAGAGAATTGCAATTCTATTCAGTATTAATATGTCTCTCTCTACTTCTCCTCCCTGATATCTCTCTGTGCTTCATGATCTCTCTTTTACGATCTCTGTCAGAATCCATCTTTCTTCTGTGTGGCAGTCAGTCTAATCCTTTCTCTTCGACATCACACATTTTCCTTGGTAGATGGTAGAATAAATGGATGGATTTGTGCAGCCACATGTAAAGGTTTACATAACGGGTCCTGAAGCAGGTGGAGTAAAGTTCTTGAGAATAACGGTGTGGAACATGAAGAAAGGGATCAGGGGAACATGAGGTTGAAAAGATTTGTCTTCACCATAGGACAATAAAAAGGAGGAGGGAAATTAAGGGAAAGCATCCACAGGCAAACAAACAAAAAATATCTGGAGCTGTGGAACAGCAAGGAGGAAGGGCAATGGCAAGAAGTCATGTTTTAAAGACATTGCTTCTAATGGATGTACCTAAACAGGTAACAGGTAAAATTAATAGGATTCATTTATGGCAGTTCTAGTATGGCACTTTCAAACGTAGTGGAATACATCCTGTTTAAAAAAGTATAAAAAATCCCACTGTAAAGACACAGGAAGGTGTCTCCTAGAAAAAGACATGGGCTGGTTTATGACTACTTTTTCATTAAAGTGTAGATAGTGTGTGTATAGTTCTCAGAGAAATTCTGAATTTTCCATTTTAAGTATGAAATTGTTCCTGAAAGAAGTGTGGAGAATAACAAGACTGAAAAATATCACTGGTAATCTTTTAGAATACATTCATTCAAGTTATCTTTTAAAACTTTGTCAAAAGAGACTGAAACATCAACCTGTATTTCTAGTACATTTGCATTACCACATGCTCATGGAGATATATGAGTTTACCAAACCCTCCAAATGTATACTTAGTCACAGTCTAGTCAGTGAGAATACTTAAACAGCTAATTCAGCTAATCATTCAAGTTGTGGAGACTTAAAATGAAGCATGTGCTTAAGTGCATTGGCCAATTGAGGCTATAGGACTAAATTAATTCCCTGGGAACACCTATTCAGGAAACTGTTTTGGTAAAATATTGATGATTACTTTGAACTTTCATAACCTGATGCCCTCATAAGGTACATTGTAATTCTCATTAGATAAATGAGAAAATGTCTTTTACCTGAATAAATATCAACTACTTGCTTGACCAAGATCACATCAAAATTTTGGAACTGCAATTTCATAAAAATCACATCATCCCTACTCCAGATGTTAAACTTTGCACCTACTTCTTACATCTTCTGATGTGGAAATACACAAGGAATTTCTTGTGGGTTTTGCACTTTTAGATGAGAATATTGCACTCATCACAAAGTGATATAATGTAAAATACAATTTATTTACAAATTTTGTTTGAAAATTTTACCTGAGCAACAACTCCAGCACAGAAGCTGTTTTCTTCAAATGTTTCTATATTACGTGATAGAGGGTAATGGAATTTTACTTATTAGACTCTGTGGTGAGTTGACCCCAGCCAGCAGCTAAACACCCACCCACTCTTCTTCACTCCTCACTCCCGTAAGATGAAGAGAAAAAGAGAAAGAAGGCAAAAACGCTTGTGGATAGAGACAATGACAGTTTAATAAGGAAAGCAAAAGCTGTGTGCACAAGCAAAGCAAAAGAATTCATTCATTACTTCCCATCAGCAGAGGAGATGTTTAGCCATTTCCAGAAAGCAGGGCCTCAGTGCTTCCAATAATTGCTTGGAGAGATAAACACCATAACTATGAACAATCCCCCCTTCCTCCTTCCCATGAGATTCAATGGCTGAGCACGATGTTCTGTGGTATGGCTTTGTATGATTTGGGTCAGTGTGTGTCAGCTGTCTTGGCTCCGTCACCTCCCAACCTCTTGCTGAATCCCTACTGACTTTTGTGGGAGAGGAGATCGAGAAAGCCTTGACATTGCACAAGCGCTATTCAGCAACAGCTGAAACACTGGTGTGTTATCAACGCTTCTTTTAGGTACAAATGCAAAGCACAGCACCAATCAGGCTGCTCTGAAGAAAGTTAACTCCACCGTTGCCATACCCGCTACAGACTCAGTGACCCTCATCGATACGGTCTCAGATGTTCATAAGTGTGTTGATAAATGTGTGATGCCCCCTGTGTGATTTGAAAACCGGAAATTGCATGCACAGTGCATGGATACAGATAGATAGAGATTATTAACCTCTTCTTGAAAATTATTTAGAAATATAGAGCCTGAAGGCTCAGCCATTTAGTTACCAGCAACTGGTATATCAGAGCCATATAAAATAATATTTTCAAACCAAACCACAAATACAAAGCAAATATTTAAATGCCTACATATATTTTCACTTATTCAGAGATATACAAAGTCTTACTTGTTCAAATGTGGCACAGTACTAATTTTCTGTTCCTCATGCTCAAGGCTTACAAAGGTATTCAAGGACTGTTGAGAAGAGTTAGAGAATATAGTGGTATAGATATGAGGATTTTTTTCCAATGAAAATACAGTTGGAGTTGAGAAGTTTGCTTTGCATTTTTACCATATTCTTACACATTTGAGGTTTTTTCCCCCGGTTTTCCCAGTGTAATTTCTCTTTTCCTTTTCATAAAAAAATTTTTAATTTTGATTTTATAATTTCTAGAATAATACTAAAAATTCCAAAAATATAAATTGAAGGAAATAGTTAATATTAAAATTTTTTCTTTTATAAAATTGTTTTTACCTTGGATTGTTCACTTTATTTCTTTGCTTTTTTGAAAAGTGGAAAAATTCAATTCACAGTATATGTACCTAAAAGAAGATTCACTAACTACTTTAATAAAAAAGTTAGAGTTTCACCACCAGAGAGTCTATTATAGGTAAAATATTGCAAAATACAAATTATTGATTGGGGATACGGTCAGTTATGATTGTATCTAGTGAATCTATTTAAATATAATTTGTTTTTCTTGTAACCTGTATACTGTTAGAGTATTTTTTCTTTCATAATTAAGAAAAAAAGATGATAAATGCATGACTGCATTTGTTTGGAAATGGGGGTGTCATTTCTTTAGAAATGTCCACAGAGTTATCTCTCAACACTCGAATAATATCTTGCAAATGATTTGTGCTTAACATAGTTACTTGTATTCCACTTCAGGAAGAACCTAATGTTCTCCAGTTACCAAGGCATGAATATTAACAAACATTATAATTGGTATTAATCATCTCTAAAAGAAAGCCCTAGGAATTATTAGTAGACTATCCACACATATTCTACTTTTTAGTGTCAAGACTTACACTTATAAATGATTTCTGTCAAGTAAGTTAACACCCAATGTAATTATATGGAGTTAGTTCAACATTATTCAGCTTCTGCCTTGAAAGACAGCGTTTAGGAGATGGATAATGTGTTTGAACACGTTGAAAATTCGTATGTCTGGTGTTCATTCCAATTCAGTGTAAAACGAATGCAATTCCCCAGACTAGGGATTTATACAGAGACCGAATAACAAGCCTGGGAGAAAAGGGGAGGTTTCAGTAGACCTTAACCTGGACCCTTCTCAAAGATGAGGAGACAATGGCAGTAAATGGAGGATGACAAGTCTTGTTATGTTGTGTAGGCCTAGATCTTTCAGTTTATTTGGCTGAAACAGGACTTTATCAAACCAGCCAAGTGGAATGTTCAGCTTGGTTTGCCGTAGTGGAATAGCTGAATTTTGTTTTTGACTTTCCATCTTTTCTAGTGTGTCCTTGAAGGTTGACAACAACATTCATTTCCCAGCTGACTTTCTACTCTGTTTCACTCCATTTTGCTTGTGTTAGTTTTTTCTTTTTTTTTTCCTCCACACAACTTGCAGTTCACAGCAATAAGAATATATATTTGATTAGGCAAATGTTTTTCAGATGATCACAGAGGTTTCTGTTTACAGATCCTTACTTTTACTTGAAAAAAGAGACTTTATTTCTGATGTTGGGTTGTTGGGGTTTTTTTTATGTTAATTGTACCAGTTAATTGCAATCTTAGGAAAAAAATCAAGTGTCAACCACAAAATAGTGCCATCTAAAACTATTATTTAAAATTTTCATTTTAATCAAGCACATTTTTTTTCAAGAAACTTAGAGAAAGGGAAAGATTTTTATAAAGGTCATCTGAAGTTCTGTTCGGAATAATTATAGGAGTTATCCTTACAACTAAAAAAAAAAGGTCAATGTTTGACCCTCTCTTTTTCCTTAGAAAATCAAATAATAAAACCATTGGCTTGGTTTTAGCAATTTGCAGTGTCTTGAACATGTATGATTAGTAATAGAAGTGAGTCTTTCCATTTCTCTCTAGACTATTTCTAATCATTTGTTCACTACTGTCAAACCTTGGTTTAACAAATATCTTCACTAAATTAGATGAATCACAGATTAGATTATCAGATTTTGTTTTGATTTTTTTTTCAAGTAAACTATTTTAAATTAGAAATGCCAGTTCATTGCAACAAAACCTATTTTCTGAAATGTCTATGTTTTCATAATTTTTTTTTCATTGGTTTGGGTTTTTTATATTTGATTTGGTGTGATTTGTACTTTGTTGAGGTTGGAGACAGGGGCAGAGCAGAGGCAGGCAGAAGCAAACAAAGAGCCTAACGATCCAGGAAACGTATAGAATATATGTGAGTTGAGCCTTGATGCTTTGAATCAATTAGGGTAGGTTATAAGTGGTGCATTTCTGTTCTTGATTGATTTGGGTAGGAGGACAAACAGAGAAACAAACGCTAGGTTTGAATCTAGAACAAAAATGCTGAAACCACAGTAATTTTTTTTTTTTTTTTTGCCAGATGATCCAAGTAAAGGACTTTGGATAAAACTAATAAATACAGCAAATAATGTATAATAATTGTCAATAAAAAAAGTCAAAAGGATGGGCAATACTGAAAAAATGAGAGGGGAGAGAACAGTTGGTTTTGGTGTCTGTGAATATTCTGTGATTATGATCTGCCCTATTCACCCATTCAGTGAGCGGTTAACCTCTTTCTGTTTGTGCAGTGCTTAATGCACACACCAGTTGTGTACACAACTCAGCAACTTCCATGCTTTACATCAGAAAGACCAAACAAGGCAGCTTGGAAAATAGAAACTAACTCTCCAAATAGAGTTATAAATACAGTGATGATTAGCAAGGGAGCAGTAGTTGAGACCTGGAACAAACAAACATGATAAAAATTATTTCATTATTGTAATTAAAGCAAAATTTCTTTGTATGAAATTAAAAAATGGTGAATTCTTTTGCCTAATGAAAATAGGGATGTCACAGGCAAGGGCTGGGCCTTCAACTAGACAAATGACAGATGCTCTCTATTAACTCCTCCCCATTCCCAACAGGGGTTTCCCTTCTCTTGAAAGGGAATAAGAGAGAGAGACTTATGAACTGGAAAAGAAAACTAAAACTGCTTTAATGGAAGTAATCATAATACAATGAAATATATACCAATATATACAATATCAATACCAAACCCACCACCCACCACCCTACCCCGATGGCAATCATGTCACCATCACCACTGATGATGCAGGGCAGACACTGGGGAAGTTCCAAACTGGGCTCAGTGGCAGACAGGAATCAGATTCAGGAGCTGGATTCAGGAACGCATGGGTTGGGTTCAAATGCAGAACAGACAGAGTCCCTCTCACACACCGGCCATTGAAGAAGAGAACCTTGTGATCCCTCAGCTTTGCATCGAATATGACGTACATGTTGGTCAGTGTAGGGTCACCTGTCCTGTCTGCTCCTCCCCACAGGTGCAGCCTCTAACTTACTGCACCCCCACCGTGGGACACAGGATTGAGCAGTGACCTTGGTCTGCACAGGAGCAAGTATCAGCAAGAACCTTTCTGCACACCAGTCCCTAGTAGTAACTGTAAACATCAAGTGATATCACTTCCCTCAGCAAAGGACAGTGGGATGGATATAAGTAGTGACCACAAAATGGAATAAATGTATAATGTTTCAATTACTAGTGAAATATTGATCACGATGAATATATGACAGATGATGATACGATGCACAGTAACACTACCAGTATTTTTAGATCACGAAATAGTGTCAGGTTGCTAAACTGATTGAAATGGTCTAAAATGAGCTGCAATCCTGGCCCTTTGTCAAAGGGGAAAGGTAGGTACAAATTGGCCATATTAAAAGCAAAATGCAACACAAGGCATAATGAAACATTTTAAATGTTTAATACTGACTCACCAGATCTGTAAGCGTGGCTCATGAACAACAAGAGTTGGAATACATCAGCATAACTTTCATCTATTTGAAGTGCTTACAGCAAATTTAGAAATGGTTTTGAATGTCCTGTTTTTGGTGCCCAGTGTGGGGCCGGGAACAGTGGAGGCAGTGGACAAAGAACAGATCAGACTTGGGAAACTTTAATGAGAACCTTAGTTGTAGCAGGAGTGTATTCTGTTATTTGGTTTTGGTAATTCCTTTAACAGGTTACCCGCAGAGGCGAGGGTGGAATGTTGTGGTTTAGGATTAGGAATTTCGGCTCCAGGGGAAGGGAATTACTCTTTCCTAAGACCATGACAAATATAAACTTCAGTGTGACCTTTATGATTAGCAACATAATCAGTCTATTTGGACATAGCCTCCCTAAAAAGAGATTAAAATATATCTTGTAATTTCAATGAAGAGCCATCTAACAGGGTTAATACATTTCAGCCACCACCATATTGATAAGAACAGTTTATTGGCTACAATATTGACATAATTGGGACAGTTTACAAAATTCCTTTAAGGGCAAAGGCACAAAGTGTAGGAATTATTTATTTCAGAGGAGAAAAATTAAGAAGAGATTAAGATCAGAAGAAAGGTTTCTGACCTAAGTATGGCCACCAATATCAGGAGCAGTGATATCAGCTAGAGTTTACCTCTTAAGGAATTGCAGATATTTTTCCAGTGACCTCAAACTTTCTTACCTTAGAACAATGTTTTTGTGATTTGAATCTCTGCTAAATATGTGTTGAATCCATATTATTTAGACTTCCCAAGTCTCTATACCAAAAGACTTTTTGACCGAAAGTGACATACTGTATTGATGTGAGGTTAAGAGGAGAAGGCTCCTATTTAAGATTATTCATGTGTTGAATCCATATTATTTAGACTTCCCAAGTCTCTATACCAAAAGACTTTTTGACCGAAAGTGACATACTGCATTGATGTGAGGTTAAGAGGAGAAGACTCCTATTTAAGATTATTCTTTTCTGTCTCGAAGAGCCAGGTGGCTAATTTGGGCTTAAAACCAAACATTTCAGATGTTGCATTAAATGGAGATGAACTCCACTGGGTGTGCACATGTGCTGTTCGGACTGTTACTAATGAGGGAGGTACAGACCCCACATTTTCTTAGCTAATATGTGTGTAAACATTCTAATGGATACACTGTTTAATTAATTCCTGGCTGGCACTGACATTCTGTTTACATTTTATCTCTGATCACATTTACCCCACTTTTTAAAAACTTCCTTTTGGAATACCAGCACACTGACTCTTTTTGTTATTCTGTTCACATATGAAAAATGTAGTCCAATTGTGACAAATCACACATACCTTTTAATACTGAAATCAATCCATTTTCATCTGTCAAAATTATGGCCAATAAGAAATCCTTTTGAGTTGAATTCAAGAATTTGAGTTAGAAAATTTTAGCATACATTTTGTCGAGCACATTTGAGTACTGACAGCTCAAAATTGACACATATGCCACTTAGGCACCTTGAAAATGCAGTTTCCTGGGGATAGGGTTTTTGAAGTTGACTATTTTTAATTCTTTTTTTTTTTTACCCCAGGGGTATTTTCTTTCCAAGCCAATTAAGAAAATCAAATTTATTTTTATTTTTCTTTCCCAAAATCCTGAAGACACACAGGTTTTGTGAAGTTGTTCAAAGCATATATCTACAAATCAAAATAACTGTAAAAATGTTTCCAAAATAAACTGTGATAAACCAGTAAGTTATTTAAGCTTGCTCAAATTTATCACAGAATAAACTGAAAAGTTCACAAAATCTTTCCTGAGTCCAGGAATGTTAAGAGTAAAAAAGTAACTCTGAATTAATTATTGATTTAGGTTTATAATTTTTCTACCTTGTCCATGAATAGCCCGTTATTTCTTCTTTCATTGTTCATTAATTTCTACGTAGGTCACTCTGGAAGTAATGCCTCCTATTTATTTCCATGGAAACTGCAACAGATATAAAGAGCACAGTAACACTCTTTGATAGAGCAAATTCTCAACTACAAAACACTATTTCTGGACATAGTCCCCACCTCCGACTGTGCATTTTCCCCAGCGATGAACAAGAGCCGGCCTGCTGTGCTCGTAGAACTCTGCACCAGGGGAGGGGACCTACCGTTACTGTCACCACTGCAGGAACGCACCACACACAACCTAACTGTCAATGGCCCCTACCATTACTGTCACCACTGCAGGAACGCGCCACCCACCACCTCACTGTAAATGGCCAGTGGTGTTGATGAAAGTCAATGGGTGCAACTTCTTCCACATGGAGGAATTCAGTTACACATCTTTGCTTCATATACACTCCCATGTCAGACACCATGTTGTCAGACTGCCCCTCTGCTCCTCCTGGGAAGGTTCAACCTCTGCTGCCAGACCACCAACATCTGCCTCTGATGTTGTGGGCCAACATAATAAAATAGGAGCATTACTTTTGGAGCGGCCCTCAAATTCTACTCACTGAGACTCAGACACAATTGAGTTTGACAGCAATGAGTATAAATCAGAAACTGGAAACTCTCCACAATAAAATTGCCACTGCAAAAAAAATCCTAGCACAAATGTTTAGGTATTAATATAAGAAAACCATATAACTATGCCAATAATAACGTAGACAAAGCAGAAATATGCTCATGATCTCTCTTTGGATTTAGAAAAAGTCAAGATGGTACAGCCATATCAGATGATGATGATGAAATACCTCCCACTCCCACAGTAACTGTGGCATTTGTTAAGTGGCAGCTACTAAAACTAGGTATTTTTAAACCAGTCTTGCATTCAATAATTTTAAGAGAGCTGGCTGGAGAGCTCTGTAGACAATTGACATTGATTTTTCAGTAAGTCTTGGAACACTTGGGAAGCTCCAGAGGGCTGGAAGAAACCTAGTGGGTCAATACTTTAAAAAGACAAGCAGAATGAGCCATATACCTACATGCCCATAACCTAGCTTTGATTTCAGGAATACACTGGAACATTTCAAAAAGGGCCCAAAGACTAAAGGATTCAAACCAGATAACTCAGAAAATATAAATCAATACTGATTCATTGATAACAGAAGTTATCAAATTTCGACAGTTTTTAATCAGATTACAAGACTGATATATGTCATAGCTCTGACACAATTCTTAGATGTACATAAGTATTCTACTTCATACAACAAGACATTTTAGAATGTCACGGGAAGGGATTTCCTGGGCTACTGTAATTATTCATCAACAAAAAGCCATCTTAAAAGTAGCTGAAGTTTTTGTCGTTTTCTTCTAGAAGGTCCACCTATTAATTTCTTCCCAGGAGGTAGGATGTTTTTGTAGTTATTTATGCCTTTATTATTTTACTATGAATTTTACCCTGTGGATTTAATAGGTTTTGCCTTGGAATTTTTCTTGCTTTACTGTTTGGTAGGGCGTACCAAACTGATATTTTTCCAAAGGTGTCACCCCAGTCACCAAGTTTTTCAGTCACTTTTCACACAATGGGCTCCCATTTTCACAAACACCTTCTAATCACCTTCTATTCGTAATTTATCTACATACCATACATGAGCATGTAAATACATAGATCTACACAAAAATGGTGGCATGCATAATGGGTATGGTAGGCAAAATTACCCTTTATATGAACTTGCACAGACACCTTTTAATGTCAATCTATTACCCAACCTGTCAAGGTCATGCAAGACTTTCCATATGCTATTTTGCTCTTCTGCATTAATAGCATCTCACACCACCGTATCATTAGAATATTTCATTAGCCAGTCACTAATATCAGTCACCTTAAAATAATCAAAGACAAATTCTTAAAGGAACTCCACAAACAAATTCTAGCATAGTCTTATAGTTCCCTTTCAGAAAAATTTGATGCCCTCTCTCTTGTAGCCAGTTATGCAGTTTATAGTTCTACATCTCATCTTCTTCGGCTTCACTAATAATTTCTTATGTGGAGCTAAACTAAAATGTTTTACAAAAATCTGTGTAGACTAGATATATCACAATTCTCTTGGCTACAGAAAGCTATCAGATTAGTCTGGTAGAAACTACCCTTGGAAAAACTACTTAAATTTATTTATCATGTTTCTATATCTTTAATTGCTGTTTTCATTAAAATTGGCATTACGTGATATCTGGGTCAAATTAATAATTTTCACTTTTCTTGTTCAATAAGTACAATATTTGCTACTTTTCCAGAGAAGCAGTATCCACCATGAACTGATATTTTTAAATGAAAAACTTTGTCACTGAGTTGATGACATTTATATACAAGTTGATATGAGCGAGATGATACATAAATCCTAAATGTTGTTCATTAAACTGTTAGGTTTCAGTTCTAATTCCCCTGAGGCATTTTTTTTCCTCTGAAAATTTATTCTCATTATCTGCTTCACTTTTGCTCCATTCTTACTAATATCTGCAGCAAAATATTAATTTTATTCTGGGTCATATCCTACCTACAATCTCCCTCCTTGTTTTCTTTTGTATCAAAGAACTTTTGATATTTTGTTTATTTAAATTTACTTTGTAAAGTTTAATTTGATTTATGTTTGTTGCTCACTAAACACTGTCTACAATTTTCTTGGATTATCAGCAATTTTCCCATTATTTGTGGGATTTCTGAGTGCCCTGCATTTACTAGTTGTTTTTCTTGTAAGATTTACAGGTTTTTTTCTACAAGCTACTTCAGTACAAGTACTTATGTACTGCCTTGGGAAACAACATGAAAATTTTGACAACTGTGAGTGATATAAATTTTGAACCCCTTCTGCTTTCAAGTTTTTATGTCTAAATCATCTCAGTAAATCTTTTCTTAGCTTTTCAGGGTATTCCTGTTTGATAGAAGCAGCAAACAATAACTATGATCTTTGTTTTAATTTAACTTTCCAGGAAAGAAAGTCAGATATATCAGGGCTTTGCCATTATTTGCGAAATACAGTGATTCAGTAAACTTCCCATATTGGCATTACTTCCAGCAGTACTGTCTCTATACCTGTTTAATATATACTTTGGTCAGAAAACTCCACACAGCATCTGCTTCACATACCATCACAGGGAAAGCCATAAGGTACCTCCTGACTCTCAGCAGCAAGGTCTGTATTAAAAAAAATGTTCATAATTACCACAATGTTAAGCCGAGAGGACAGAAGCATCATCAGTGTCCTAGGTTCCTACATTTAAAAGTGAAATTCCTGGAAAATGCACTGTGCTATAACAGAAAGATGAAAAACAAACAAACAAAAACATTTTTTGACAGTAAGATTAAGGGAATATTACTCCCTAAGCCTAAATTTGAGAGCAAATTTAATTCTGTGAGTAAGGTGCACCAGTTGTGTCCCCTTTTCTGACTTATCTCTACCCATGAGTATTAGCAATTATTTCTGTGGAAGATAAACCTGCCTCTGTCCTTATTATTACCAGGAGCATTAAAGTTATATATCAAAGGAGAAAAATATTCGTTATGATCCTGTTGGTGATGAACCAATGCCATGAATCAGGGATTTAATGTCAATATACTTCAAAGGAATAGAGGCAACACATATCAGTCATATTAGCATTATTATTACTGAATTCTATTTTCAAATCAAACTCTTTGCTGAAGGAAGTAGACAGATACAATATCAAAACGCATATTATACTATTAATGGTCAATTATCATCAAGTTCTGTTTTCAGAAACTTTCACTGACAAAATGCACTTTTTATTCCTAAGCTGTGTTAGCAATGACCTGGGGAAAAAATACTTTTACCTGAAGTACTGGAATTCTTGGTAAACTGAGTTTTATCAAGGAGCCTCCCTTTTCATAAAGACAAATATAAGGTTGTATCCTAAAAAGAAAGACATACTTAAAGTCTAGAGAACTTATCCCTTCCTACTTTGCCCTGAAAAAGTTGTTGACCGTGGTTGTTAAATTTGCTAAAAATAAGAGCCTGCTTTAATTTTGTGATCAGAAAGGCTAAGCAAAGCTTAAACAAACAAACAAAAAATAAAAATAAATAAAGAAATATGGGCTTTGTATAACCTCTGTAGCTGACATTAGTAACACTGCCTGATTTGCAGCAGTTAACCCTTAGCTTCCACGATTCCCACTACCATAATGCTGTGTACATTTTTAGTGTTCACTGAAAAAAAAAAAAAAGCTGAAATACTTACATTAGTGGAACTGATTCAACATGAAATCATGAGAATGATGAAGGAAAAGGAATTTCAATGTTGTAATGGATATTCAATCTACTTAGTTTGTTAAAAGAAGATTAAGAAGTGATTAAAACACAGTGTCTACCTGTGTGGTCAGTAGAATTGTTAGATTTCCAGGTTTACAATGGAAATGATTATGAATACAAGCAAGATAACATAGGCTGTAAGTATTCCATGTGTAACTGATACATGCATCTAGAGTTTATAACATTTCATTAAGTATAAAAAGTTTGGAACCTGACACCTGGAAATTAATGCTAAATAATTTAATTTAACAAGGTAACTGATTATTGAAATAATTTGTGCAGCCTAATAACATTTTCCTGTCTTTAATGCATTTTAAAATCAAGTTAGGATTTTTTTGAGTTGTGTTTAGGAATGACGTTCCCTAAGTTCTCTTCCAGAGTTACATTTTCCTCAGTAAGCAACTTTGATCAAAATGAGTTGAGATGGGCAAAACAACCCTTCACAACAGAATTATTCCAAGTACAGCTGGTTGTTTACTTGCACTTGTTCCAAGCTATATAATGCTTATACCATCCAGGAAAACTTGCAGATGAATTACTGAGGATGAAACTCAAATAATTCTAGAATCTATTTGTTTGTGATCTTGTTGGGCATTGGCAACCCTCTGATCTCGTGTTAGTGATGGTATTGGAATCTGATTACCAATTGATATTTACAGCATATCAGTGGTCCTTTTATATTCACGAGTGTACTGGATTTTGCTTTTTTGGGTCTGTCTTTGGGGTTTTTTTGTGGGTAAAGTACAAAAGAGAGACTAGCTGTGGAAGAAAAAGAGTACTACTTCCTTTTGGCTTGTAAAACATTGATGCATTGATAAATTTTTATATTTACTACAGCATCTACTTCTCAATTTATGCTGCAGCCTCACCCTGGACAGAATCTCTTAAGACCTAATCTGCTTGAGAACAATAGAATATATCCTGTCACCAGAACAAACATGACTGACAAGCTAAAATTTTGTATACAGACTTGGTTGGTTTCACTCTTACTGTGTCTTACTGGAAACCAGTGGTCTCTGTTAAAGGCCACCATTGTGCTGTCCTCTAGTTTTTCTGATGTACAGACAGAGAAATTTCCTGTGTTTCCAATTCATTTTGTTTTCTTAAAAAGAGATACAAAGGGTCCAATTCATTAAGATCCTGAGGATCCTTAGCTTTTATAATTAGAATTCAGCACGACTAGATTGAATCTTACATGGGAAAAGAAACCCCCTGGGTGTTATCTAAATATGCAATCAAACGGCTATGCAAGCCGGGTGAAATGGGTCAATTCAAGATCTGTATCCTGATTTTGACTGTCATCCTTGTCTTTACTAATGCACAGGTATTCCTCACAAACCATTGATTTCCAACAGATAAGTGACACATTTCATACATTGAGAAAAAATTATGTCCTTATTTCAGTTGGAGTTAGATTATATTCTGCAAGGATGTAGCTGTCTCAACTACTGATGAGACATTTTTATCGTTAAAGATGGAAGAAAATGACTTAGAGATTTTTGGAAATAAATATTGTTGTTGTCATTGTTAATGTTATTATTTTAAGGGGAGATTTTATTATTCTTTTCATGCTGACTTCTTGGGTAATTAAGTGGGCAATGTTCTGTTTTTATGAACAGTAAGTAAATCGATTTGACAAGCGACTACCTTGTATATGAGAGCTGCTTTGTCTATATCTGCCCAGAGCAAACTAATCCTGCTAGTCGTTCTCATGAGCACGGAGTCCCTTCTACGTGGACTGAAGCAGAGTACAGAAACACAGAAGCTGATTAAACTTCTCGATTAGTCTGGGTCTGTCACCTGGAGTTCCAAGGTGTTGCAGAGGCACCCACAAAACAGACAGCAGCAGCTATTTGAAAACTGTGGGTTTAGCGCTGTGAAATGTGCCCGGCACTCCGACTGACCAAAATTAATGACGGGGCTGGATGTCGGTTGGGAATGTCTTACTGCACGACAGATTGCTGAATACCAAGGCACGATCTTTGGGGAAGATGAACCACAATGTGCACACCCTCACTCACACAAACGAGCATCCCCCATTCAAGGGTACCAAAAGGGTCACTCACCAACACCAGGGCGAGTGCTCACTCAATCCCAGGAGGTACACTCACATAGTGTCCTGATCTGAGGGGAGGATCTCTGACTGCATCACCTGCTGCTTCAAGGAGGACCAACTCAAACTGGGTTCTCCGACAGGGCCTCTTTTATACCCTGGTGGAGGGGCCTCTTTTATACCCGGGTGGAGTGTGAGCTGTGGTCATTTAAATTAGTAAGCATAGACAGGCAGCTGAGGGAGCCCAGACTCTGAGGCACCAGCTAGCCCTGGGGTGTTGACCAGATCTTTGTCAGGTGCTTGTCCAGGCCCTGGAATTTTGTGCAAGCTCTGCGCAAGCAGTTAGGCTGTCTGCAATGCCACACAAAGAGATGACCGCAATTAAAAACCTAAATATAATACCATCTTGAAAAGCAATATTGAAGGCCAAAGGGATGGGAACACAGCATGTGCAGGGGTCAGATTCAATGAACATTTTAACACCCCTATTTACCCGTCTGTGGGGACAGAACATATCTAAAATCCCTGTCAGTCAAAAAAGTTAGAGGAGGCAAAGCAATGTCGTAAGACAGAGAGAAAGAATTAAGTTTCTTACCTGCAGGTCCCTATCCCATTTGAAACATCTTATTTTACTTGTATGCGTACCTGCACAGGGACAGCAGATATGGCTGGGCTTACAGGGTATCTGCAACTTCTGCAGCCTCTTGGAGTGGCAGCAGAAGGCCAGGTGGGATTTTCCACGGTGCCTCAACTACGTTAGAAATCTTCTTGTCAGGTGAATGCTCCAATAGTTTTGGCATGCAAATAATTCTCTGTGGCCCAGCGACTGAAATGAGTTGTCCCCTGATAGGCATCTTGTGCCATCTGAGCTCTCCTAGGATATCTAAACCATGTGCATGATACTATTAGATAGGACACCGGGCCAATAGTGTAAAATGCTGTAGCAGTAACTGGAGGTTTGGGCAGATAGGAATCCTGGAAGATCTCATATGATAGTGATCATTTGAGTCCAACCTAGCGAGTGAGTTGTAGATAGCTGGCTTGAACAGAATGTCTCCACAGGACCATGCAGTTTCCCACATACAACACCTAAGCTGAGATATCTTCGGACTGATCTAGAACAGACATCTACCAATTACATCTTACTGTCTTACATGGCTTGCAAAACACTGTTGTGGTTTAGACCCAGCTGACAACTAAGCACCATGCAGCTGCTCTGTCACTCCAGTAGGAGAACATAGAACAAAAGGCTTCAGGGTTGAGACAAGGGACAGGGAGGGCAGACTCACCAATTATAGTCACAGGCAAAAGACAGGCTCGACTTGGCGAAACAAAATCAATTTCATGTAAACAACAAAATCATTAGCAAACCACCAATCCACTTCAGACAGTGAAAAAACCAACAGGATCTTAAATATTTCTTTCCCCCCACCCTTCCCTTCTTCCTAAACTCAGCTTTGCTACCTCCTTCCCCCCACTTGGCGCAGAGGGGCAGAGAATATGGAGTTGCAGTCAGTCGCAGTTCTCTCCATGCCTGCTTCTGCTGCTCACTCTTCTTCAAGGGAAACGCTCCTCAAAATTCTACCTGGTGGCAACGTGGCTTCCCTGCCCCAGGAGACAGTCCTCCATGAACTCCTCCAGCTAGTGTGGGGGTCTTCGGCCAGCCCATGGTTTTCAAATCTTTCTATTATTTACTGATATTTCTATTTTTCTATTATTGCTATTTCTAATGATATAATTAATTTTCTGTACTTCTTTCTGTGATTCTATCACTGTTTATATTTCAATTTATATGTAATAATAGAAATACTAATACCATAATAAGATAATAACAGTAATAGATTATAATGAATACCAGCCATCTGTAAGGTCAAATGAACGAAGAAATAGGAAGGATAAATGCTCAGTGTCGTGGTTGAGTATTTGGCACAGCTTTCGGCTGCCGCATTTGTTTTGGTGAGATTTTGGCAGCAGGGGATGGGGCCATTAGCATGGTCTGTGTGAGAGGCTTTGTGGGGGGATGCCCCCCAGTCCCATTTCGTGCCCGCCTCTGGCTCAGGCTGTGCCGATTGGTGCCTCTGCGAATAAAACTGTTTAAGGAGGAAAACGCCTTTCATTTTCTGCCGCTGTTTTGTTTTGGAAGGGGTAGGATGGAAGAGGAAGAACCAGCCACACAGTTGCTGAGGTAGCCAGGAGAATGCAGAATACATGCCAGGACAGCAGTACTTCCCTCTATCTGTGGCAAGTTACTCACTAGGCATTGGTGGGAAACATGACGGGCCAGAGAGGGAGAGAACCCAGCGGAGGAGCAGACAGGATGGAGAGAAAGAGAGCCCGGGAGCAGGGGAACGGAAGCTGAATTCTTGAAAAACGCAGTGACTTTGGGTTATGACACCGGGTCGGCTCAGTGCTGAGAGGGTCAACCCTGGCAGCAGCCCCCCCACATGAACTGGAGGTGTCCATGACAGACTGTCTCCTGTCGAGGGCACACCATGAGGCCGGAGGAAGCCTGTGAGGAGGGTTTTCTAGGGAGCAAAGAGCAGAGTGTTAAAAATGACTGCTCCCTCCTCACCCCCATCCTGTGTTCCCACCTCTCTCCCCAGCGCCAGTGGAGGGCTGGAGGGTGGGGGGGGTGGAGAAAGGTAGTAAAGCCAGGCCAAGAAAAAAGGGAGGGGTGAGGGGAAGGTGTATTTAAGATCATCTTGTTCTCTCTTTCTGTTCTACTCTTATTTAATTGGTGATTCTTTTTTTTTTTTTTTTTTGGTGGTTTTCTTGTCTCGAATGAAATTGATTTTTTTTTCCCCTAGTCCAGTCTGGTTTTTACCCGCGGCTGTAAGTGGTGCATTTGGCCCTCCCTTGTCCCCTGCCCTGACCCTTAAGCAGTTGTTTTGTTTTCTCCTCCGGGAGGAAATAAAACTACTGCAGTGCTTCAGTCGCCGGCTGGATCTAAATGGCGACACTCAAGTCTGCAAGTTTTTGACTGTAGGGCACTTTACAGTAATAGTGTTTCCTTTTACATCCTTTTCCTCCTTAAACATTTTAAAAGTGATTTATTGAAAGTAAAACTTGAAATATCTGCTCTATGAAGAATGCCAAGTTTTAAAACTTGGTGTAGAATTAGAAGTTTATAATGACAAATTGCATTATAACCGTTAAAAGGGAGGAATGTTTATAGGTTTAGAATATGCACATATCTAAAATAACAGTGAAACTGTCATTTTTGAAAACATGAAATTACCCCATCTAAAAAACGCAACTACAAATAATGTTCAAGTCAATTATTTTAAACTAGCTCTAATATTATTCCTAAGGCAAGAAATAAACAATGCCTAAGCTGAGTTATCTTTAGGCATTTGAGAACATTTAATGCTCACACAATTTTGCTTGCAAAATATTCTGCACTCCTTTTATGATATCAAAATGGAATTGCAAAACACACACATTCAGGACTCTCTGCAACGTGCATTTCTAAAATCTCTCAAGAATACATCAAAGAAAGTTTATAGCGACTATTAGTTTGATGAGAACCTATGTCCTTTAAAAATCTTTCTAAAACCTTTCAAAGACCTTTAAAAAGCCAAAAATGTACACAAGATGACTTTGTCATCGTGTATATGTTTTGGTCATGGCCCTTTATCCGAAGGTTAGTCTGCAAAAAGGCATCACTGCTCCCCAGGTCTCAGTATTAGGGGCTGTCCTTTTTAACACTTCTATCAACGATCTGGATGAGGGAATTGAGTGCACCCTCAGTAAGTTTGCAGACAACACCAAGTTAGTTATGTCGATCTGCTTGAAAGTTGGGAGATTCTGCAGAGGGATCTGGACAGGTTGGGTAGATGGGCCGAGGCCAGTGGTATGAGGTTCAACAAGGCCAAGTGCCAGGTCTTGCACTTGGGTCACAACAAACCTCTGCAACACTATAGGCTTGGGGAAGGGTGGCTGGAGAGCTGCCAGCGGAAAAGGACCTGGGGGTGCTGGTTGACAGTCGGCTGAACATGAGCCAGCCCCGATGTAATCGGCCCAGGTGAGTCCACACCTTGAGTAGTGTGTCCAGTTTTGGTGCCTTCACTCCTAGAAGGATGTTGAGGTGCTGGAGCGAGTCCAGAGAAGGGCAACAAAGCTGGTGAAGGGCCTAGAGCACAAGTCCTATGAGGAGCAACTGGAGGAACCGGAGTTGTTTAGTCTGAAGAATAGGAGGCTGAGGGGTGACCTTATCACTCTACAATTACTTGAAAGGATGTTGTAGTGAGGTGGGTATTGGTCTCTTTTTCCCAAGTAGCTAATGACAGGATGAGAGGAAACAGCCTCAAGTTGGGCCAGGGGAGATTTATGTTGGATATTAAGAAAAATTTCTTTACAGAGATGGTTGCTAAGTATTGGAACACACTGCCCAGGGAAGTAGTTGCGTCCCCATCCCTGGAGGTATTTAACAGACTTGTAGATGTGGTGCTGAGGGACATGGCTTAGGGGTGACTTGAGAGCGCAGGGTGAACAGTTAGATTCAATGATCTTATAGGTCTCTTCCAACCAAAATTATTCTCTGATTCTGTGATCCTGTGAGGTCAAGTCTGTACTATGCATATGCAGACACTAAATTCTCCGTCCTCCTGATTAATTTTATAGGAAAAAGTTTTGCACATGCCCACAGCTCTTAGGAACAGCAGCTGAATTGTATGATTTGCAATGTCATGTCTTCAAAGGAACTCTTTCACGGAGGGAGTATAGCAGCATCCACCCCTCAACAGTTAGCTGCTGTTGTTAGGGAGTGTATTTAACCAACTAGCAAAATTCAGATCTCTGAGAGATCTAGAACTCTTGGATGGTTCTTAGGCTGTACAGTTATTGCCATTTACAATTTGTATACTCACAGTAGAGCTGCATTTACTGTTTTGTGCAAGCTCCTCTTTACGAGAAAAAGGCTTCTAAATAGCTGGAAGGACGTTTGGGAAAGTAGCCAGAATGGGGGTGGGGGGAAAGTCTTTACTGATGATGTCAATACATGAAAAGAAATTATATCCCTGGAAGTGGAGTATGTGCCTTTCAGAATCTCAGATCATAGACACTGACTTTAATTTTTTTTTTTTTATTCTGATCAACAGGATCAAATGGGCAGAGAACTGAAATCCAGTTATTACTGATTGTTCCTGTATTGGGCGTTCTTTGTTTCTCTTCACTTTACTTCATTCCTTAAAATATGCAGCAGTGGACACGAGTAAAGCTCTCATTAATGAAATAAAAGAGTTTGTAGCTTGAAAACAAGCATTGTTAGATGATAGAGGAAAACCCGCCACTCCTGGAAGGGAGTTTCTGCACCAGTTCTGTAACCAAGTCACTTCAGCAGGTTCACAGATTTCAGAAACTGTTTACATCCTTTTCCGGGATTAGGAATGAGACTGAGCTGACATTTTAATTTACTTTAAAACAATATTGAACATTTTAGTTATAAAGCATGTTAGTTATTAAGCATGTTTCACATACAACTATCAACCTACTCTGAGACCCAGTGGATGGCCACTCACCAGTTTTAATCAAGTTATTAATAAATCTTAGGGGAATACGCTAAAGACACTGGGGAGGGGATGAGGAGAGAGGGAGTATCAGTGTGTGTGCAGAAATGAGGACCATATCTTCTGTGTTGTATTGGTTTTCGTGGGGTGTTGTGAAACAACATTGCAGGATGGAGCAGAAAATATAGAGAGAGGCTTATTCACAGGAAGGTGGGTGTAGCTGAAGAAAAGAGAGAGAGAGAGGAAAAAAAAGATTCCACACGCATATTTCTTAATGAACACAGAAATTCCTCACCTCCTGAGAGAACAACAGACTAGTTCAGCAGTGCTCAGTGCTACTTTATTGCCACTTAGCAACAGTAGCAAACCTTTTTTTTTCTTTTTCCCTGGCGTAAATATACGAATCCGTCTTCACTGGTAGCTATTCTTGAAATTGTATGCGTGACAAGCCAGTATAGTAGATGTAGTTCACTACCCTTCCTTCATGTGTGATAAAGACAGTGAAAACCCCAGTCACTGGAAGGCTGTCTTACGGGCTTCTGGAAGGTCATGCAGTCAACAGATCTGGAGATGCACTGACATAAAGCACAAGGAAGAGTGTTTTGCTTTGGATCTTTCACATGCACCTGCTGTGCACTATTCTGTACAAACACTGAAAAGTGACTGGGAATATGTAGGATGAACTAGAATTAGCAAAGGAGTGGATTTGTGCCTCAGAGCATTACTAAGTGAGAGGACTGGTGCTGGAGGGAAAATGGTTGTGAAGCTATTGGATGTGAAACACAGCAATCGAAGTGAAAAACAGAGATTAATATTCAAATGTATTTTTAAAAATTACTGTGTTACTGGCACATGTTTTTTTGAGATATCTTATTTACTGAATTATTACTTTGAAATTCTTCCTTACTTATTTATCTAGTTATTTAGTAAGTCACAAATCACTCCATATTTTTGGCAAAAATAAGAGAAGAATCCAGTAAGCCTAGTAATGGATTAACTCTGGCATTGAAGCAATTTAATAAAGTAATACATGGTTTATAGAGCTCTATTTTGATCCTTCAGGAATACTAGTCTCATAAACTTATTTGCTTCAGTGAATTGACTCCTGTGCAGTAATAAAATAACGTCTTTGGGTGTTTTCCTTAAAAATAACATTAAAAATAAGTTACGTATCTCAGATAATGCAAAAGCATTAAAGTATTTTTTTCCCATAAAGCAAGACAACCTCAGTGGTATTAGATGGCCTGAAATTGTCCTTGACTTGAAATTGTCCTTATCCAAAGGAAAATAAATAAAGAAAAAAATTTAATGTGATAGTCATAATTTTTAGCATAATTCCCAGTATAAACTCTGTCTAAGATTTCATATCAAAGTGTTTTATCAATAAGATCAGAAGAATCTATACCCAAACTGAAATTCTATTTCACTTTTCCTACCTGAATAGTTACTAAATTCAACCTAAAGAAAAATGTGACTACATCAAAAAGTCAGTTTTTTTAGTGAACAGTTTGCATAACATAGTGCTTTCCCCTTGTCATTGCATGAGATAGAAGTAATATAGTTTCATGTTAAAATCACCTTTTTTTCTTAAAAAATCCCTTGTTTTTTTAATTTTAATATAGCATTAAAAGTTAAGCATAACAGGGATTAAGGTGAATTATAGGTATCCGTTCCAAAGTTGCAACTTTCGAAAACCCTGTTCTATCTTAACTACAGAGCCCCCTCATTTCCTCAGACACTTCATTTTGAGATTCACATTTTCCAGGGGCACATGAAGTTCTTCTGTACATAATTAGAAATATTACGGGTTTGTGATGGCTCATTGACTTTCATGCTGATTCTTTCTAATGATGCATCTGAGGCGAGAAACACAAGCAATTCAGTCCAATAGATACTCCATTTCAACTTCGCAGTTAAAAAAACCTACCTAACAATTTTTCAGTTACTTCTTCAAAACAGTAGAAATCCAGGATGAAAACAGTAACTCAAAAATCAGTTGAACCTCACTCAAATCTGAAAGCCAGACATTTCTTAGCTAACATGTCCTGACTTGTGGGAAAGTCACTGTACGTACTGGTTTTTGTCTGAAAACAACACTTCCTAAGTATACACATTCAATTTTCATCTAACTAGGTCCAGAAATGCTTACCACAGGTACTACATTCCTAGTATTAGTCTAATGTGTTTCATTTTCAGGCTATTTAAAGCTATACATCCCCAGCCCTTAGGGGTGTCACATCTGGGTCTGGTTTTCTGCATGAGAGATAACCCTCTGCAAGACTCCTCTGTCTCTAGATCTCAGAAACACTCATATGTAAGCACTAAACTCTCTGTAGGGATAAAAATTTCTGTGTGTTGTAGTGTATTAAACTGAAACACTTAATTGCAAATTAGATGTGAAGTCAAATGTAGGACAGAGTAACAAAGAGATCTGTCTTGCTTTAAGAAATTAAAACACCAAAGAGTTAGAACTAGAGTATTAAAACTAAATCAAGTCATATGTGGAATTCGAAATAAGGAACAGTCAAAAGTAACAAAAGTGGCTTATAAATTGAAATAGTGGATATCCCATGAGGGGAAAAAAAACGAGCAAAGCAGCAGAAATATTGTAAATAGATTTTATAAAGTTATTTAATTTAAATCGCTTATCCAGAACATGTTTTTACATCCTTTTAACAACAAAAATGCTTTCTGTTTCTACAAATTAGAGCACAGCACTGTCTCTGTTCCCTGAAAATATTAATTACTGATGATATTAAGGGAAGCTTCATAAAGTATTGTAAAGAATGGCCTATCAGAATTGTTTACGCGTGTATTTTTTCACACTGAGCAGTTCGAAGGGTGCAGTCTATCTGCCCATCTGCTTGCTTTAGTTTCCTTTGTTGATTTGGTTTAGCTTATTTTTTTGGTTTGGTTGGTTGGTTGGTTGGTTTTTTCCCTTGTGCTTTATGATCTGGTGCCATGACAATAAGGTTTCAGGTGACAGATCTGTGTCCTAAAGTTCTTCTTGATGAGCCAATTTGGGTTGTCACCTTGAAATATTACAGAACAGAATTATCAAGATACTAAGCAGAATCAGCTCTGTTAGTAAGCTTATTGGTATTTTCAGATATACTCTATTCTGAGTCTTCTCTCCACCATTATCCCAGGACTATGTAGGGAACATCTCTGTAGGGCCAGAGAAATATTAAAATTTACCTCCAGAAAATAAAAGCGAGTGAAAATGTACACAGGGGCAGTGAGAAAGTAGGGTACCTAGCTGTTAACTTAAGCGCTCTGTTTTTAAGAAGAGAATGGACCATTTCTTGCAATTAATCTTCTTGTAAATTTAAGCTTAATTCAACAAATAGCTTAATAGGAAAGAGGGGAGAAAAGGAAATTTTGAAAAGTAAACTGTGTTTTAATATTTTCCCTCTTTTTGAAAAATAATAAGTGGTTTGAAAGACAGGTTAATATAATGTGAAACATTTTCAGAAAGTTCAGATTCAAGGCTGGTATTTGGAAGATATATTGAAGGAAGATAAACTTGTCAGCTTAAAAAATTGTTTAAGCCTTTTCAACGTAAACATTAAGATAGTCACTTCTGCCTGGTTCCTTTAGTAGTTTAATCTCATTAAATAGAAGTGAGTAAATGTTTTATAAAATTATATGTTCCTGCTGGTTTCCAAAGATGCATGACCCTTTCTTTCTGAATCATCAATTTAGAGTCACATGTTCCTTATTTCTTCACTACTGGAGACACAACCGAGATATGGCATCATTGTACTGATTGACGAGCATGAGAATAGGCAGTAGTCTGTGGTAAAAGATTTTTATAAAAGTTAATAATTTAAGAGGAAGTGGTAATGCTTTGCAAAATTGTCCTATTTCAGAGTAGATTTCAGCTTGAGTAAACAACTAAAAGTTTGTATTTCCTACTTGAACAGACCCTTTACAAACAAGGATAATCCTTTATTTGATGTTCACTTAGTTGTGTTTGCTTAGTTCCTGTTTTACCTTGAGCTTTTACAGCAGATTTTGCAGTCAATAAGTATTTCTTACTGCAAATACATATGTAGTAACTGGGTTTCTTAATGTATGTTGTTTTCATTTGCTAGTCCATAAAATGCTAAACCAGATGTTACTGTTTTGCAATCATAATGAAGAGTAAGGCACTGAAACCACCTGCATTAAGACTGGTAAAAATAATAATAATAAAAATGTACATATCTTTTCCTACAACTTCCTCTCAGATTTTAAAACTATTTGTGATTTGTACCATCATTATGAAACTATATAGTCTAACTTTCAGATTAGAGTACTGTATTATTTCTCCAGAACCATTGCTAAAATAAGTCAGCCTGTGTATCAACTCTTAATTTAGTTTGCATCTAATGTTATCACGATATTTTTATCATCCAGAACACCTGCCAATATGTTTATGTTTTAAGATTTCTGCAAGCATGCTGACTTGGTTCTCTCAAAGTACACGATTTGCCTACAAAGTCAATGGAAAGAAGTACCTTTTGCAGCTTTTGGAAGAATACCAGTAAGAATTCCAGTAAGCTGAAGTATTTATGTAGACTCCAGAGGAAGATTTTCAAAGGTATCTCTCTCTCTATTTCTACAGAAAGTGCAAGATAGTGAGGTAGGGGGACAGGTTTATGAAACAACCTAAAAGGTATATACAAGCTAGGAGGCAAACCCAAGTTAGCCAGACCCTCTCCAGACCCCAGAATATTTCTCTGTATACCAACCCATTTACCTTTGCCAGACTGTCGCGACACGAAACGGAGCTCGTAGCCAGAGCTGGGACGAATCACTCCCAATACCAATGTGGTGTGCAGTGAGACCCATTTATCGTTTACATTACATCCCAATTTATAGACTCTTGTCCACTCGACTAACTACATGGTGATTGGATAGTGACTCTGTTCCACAGACAGCACACATCTCTTAAAGCACTATAATTGGTTAAGAGGGATTAGATCCCACGTGGTGAATGTTGTGGTTAAAGCTACCAAAACAAGGTCAGTATAGATAGCATTTCCCACACGATAACACTGCAGCTGGGTTCGGCTACTAAGTTTCCCAGAGAGAGAGTAGCATATTTTCACAGTTCCAATTTCTGCTAGAAAAATACACCAACACCAGACAAGACATAAGAGAATGTGCATGACGTCTGGATGACGAATACTGGTTACTCACAGTATTGATCAACCCCAGAAGACAGATGGCCTCTCCATTTTTTCATGATTGGGTTATCAAGTTACTTGCAGGTACCTTCTTACTACAGTATCTCCCCCTGTTTTTCGTGGAACAACCAAACTACATGTAAAGCTAGTCAACCCAAGTGAAACAGAGAATTTACCCTTTTTGAATACATATATAATGTGGAGTGGTGTCGGTAGATAAAACCGCGATCTGTTTTAGTATGAAAAACTGTAAAGCTAAGGCAGACATTTATCACAGTAGGCTAAGTTTTTCTATGATGAGTTTGCATTTAGATTTTTATTTAAAGCAAAAAGAAATCTGAAACTGAATATTATTGAATATTATTATTATTATTACCCTATGATGTTCAACAAGACCTTGAGTTGCACCAGGATACCCCACTTTCCTAACTGAAGCACCAGGTATCTAATACATACATACCTGTTAATGTCATGCTTAAACTTGTGTAGTAGAATGTGATGATTTTTACACTCTGGACCCTCATGGGCGGCTTCTATCCCTGCCGAATTATGTCTGCCACAGCTTCTGCCTTTTCTGCATTACACTAGACTCAGAGGTGCAAGATTATTTTTTTTCCCACATTCCTATATATATTTGTAGCTGGCATTCTAAATAATAAAAAAATAGGAAGCTGAGCCTACAATAAGATATTTATATGATGTAACTCCAAAGAAAAATAATCATGTTTGGAGAGGGGGAAGCATAGTTGATTATCTTTTGTTTGTTTTCATGAGTGTTCCACATTTGCTTTTCATGAGTCCAGAGTTTAAAAAAAAGCGTCCAGGATGGCATCCTTGGCATGTAAAGATCTTGATTGGTCAACATGCACAACAGAAATCGAACCACTCTCTCCTATAGTGTTTGAACAGTCTTTCTCATGAAAGCAATCAAAGCTAACTGCTTGATGAGAAGGTGAGATTTCAAGAGTAGCCTGGATGGTGTGGAACTCTGGGAGAGAGTACAAAATAACTGACATACAGATTTTTCTCCCATCTGCACCTCTTTGGATGCAGATGGAATCCCATCACATGTACAAGTTCTCAAAAAAACTGTTCCAGGATAAATGCGGTGTATTCAATTAATTTTTATGTTCTAGGAAGGAATTGTGGCAGCCATTACACATAAAAAAAAAACATGCAGAGGGATGAAAAAGCACAGCTGACAATTCTGTAAAGTCGAAACGATTGAATCATCTTTTGACTACTATAGAACTGCTAAGTCATCATAAAACCAATTTCTGCTTTCTTTCAAATGAGTGTCTCATATTACTCGACCTAAGAATCAGGGCCAATGAGGCTTTTCTTGAGCAAATTCAGAATACTCAGTACTTCAGACAATACTGAATAATTTGCTGTCAGTCTATAGGCCGAGACTACAATGCGTAATAGATCTGAGTGATTTAGAATGATGAATATATTTTTCAAAATCATTGTCTCTTTTCAAATGAGCCATCGACAGAAAAAGGCCTATAGGTCACCACTATAGCTGAGAATAATTCAATCAGCTTTCACAATAATGTCAGTTCCCTGATTCTGCAGTTCTAGAAAAAGAACCATTCCTCTTAAATTCTCTATCCATACATACTCCTTCAAAATATTGATCCTTCTGATTGAACAGCACCCTGCAGGTTTAAAGCGATTTCACTGAGTTCATGGCTAAGGATAGAGAAAGCTGCTGAAAAGCATCAGCAACGTACACTACAGAGCAGAAGTTTAAAGAAGCTACAACTTTAAATACTTATAGTAGAATTTGAGGAAGTGGGGCAAAGCCAGTCTGGTTACTAAGCGTATCCATCTATTAAATACATCACCATCGCTGGTGACAGGCAGCAGACTTTGCACTAACTTTTTAGCTTGGAGACTGCGTGGACATTTCTTCTAACTAGTTAAGCCAGAAGAGAAGCTGTCTAATGATTAGGAGCGTGCAGATTTATTTTAATTTTCTTAGCTTTTTACAATTTTGTCCTTATGTGTGCTTTCCTCTACTCCAGGAACAATACCATAAGGCTGCACCAGTCACACAGACTGTGGTCGTAACAGGTTCTGTCAACCATTTGGTGACAACTGGACAAAGCAATGTGTGGGATTTCTGGAGGAAAATGGTCATGTTATGGTTAACTCAGAGGCCTATTTGGAGTTAGCAAAACTGTAATTCTAAAGTCTGCTTATTAGTGTTAGCAGAACTTTGGTTCTCAGGCCTGCTTGAAGTTAGTAAAACTACAGTTTGCAAAGGTCTTTGTTTAAAACTGCTGAAAGGCAAGATTCTGAGCCAAGGTCATGGAGAAAGCTAGTATTGTTGAAAGCATAGGCGAGCATTGTTAAAAGTATTGAACGGAGGAAGCGATAGATACAATATTATTTTCTACCAGAGCTCTGGAAAGTCTCTGCAGGCGCGTCTTAGGGTTGGACTTTGTGACAACTGAGTACATGATCACTGGCGAGTAACAAATCATAATCTATAAAGATTACGTAATGAGCGCGTGAACACCACATGATAACCAATAGTTGTAAAGCTGTCGTATACTAATTAATTAGTTATAATATAAATATCGGGAATTTTATGTTTGCCCCTGTCTGTAAAGTTACCATTCAGAAACGCTCAGGTTTTATTGCATGTGGGTTAGAAGTATTTTCCTAACTTCCATAGAACCATGAAATTAAATTTAGATGTTATTTGATTAATTGATTCAGTATTGTTTTGATGACTAATTACAATCAGTAATGGTTTCCCTATACAAATAATAGTTGTCAGTTTATATCAGATCTGATAGAATTAGGCGTGCAAGTGCCATACACTAAATCTTATGATCTTGTGATTAAAAGCATGCAGTCTGAGCTCTGTTGTGGTGTAAATGAGTACATTTGTACATTCTGTGATGTCAAGTTCTCTCGTTTGCTTCCAATAAAATAAATAACCCTGAGAAATGCACACCATAAAGACTTGTTTCTCTTTAGAGTTTTGTTAAACCTTGTGTTTTATTGCTGTTGTTTTAATTAAGCTTATAAGAGGTGATGAAGGAATAATTTTATCTGAGTTGATATGGAACATTAGTTGGCATTTTCAAGATCCCTAATCTGTTCTCCTGAGAACTTTATTGTATTGTGTTATTGTCTATGGAAACAAATATAATATATTCTGTCTCAGTTGTACAACAAATATTTTACAAATATTTAATTAGTAAATCGTGGCTAAGTGTGACTTATGGAAGTGACAGATTTTTCTTGCTTTGGACTCATTCTATTTTGGTAGAATTCCAGTGGTTTCATCTTTTTAAAAAACTTAACATGGAATATTATTAACTTTTAACAGATGCTATCCTCTTCCTTCTGTTTTCCTTTAGCCTAGATGGTAAAGAAGTATTTCACAATATATACTTCCAGAATATTCCACAAACTCTGGCAAAAATAGGATGAAAAAATTGTTTCCTTTCTAGTTCTATCTGTTATGGACAAATAGTAGAAGAGAAATTAAAAGCCTGCCCATACATGCTTTTGTAGATATGCGTAAATTCTGTACATACTCTCTGCAGACAGACATGTATTTTTTAGACGTGTGTACACATACACATATCTAATCCTACATACAAATGCAAATAGAATTATATGGATATAAATTGTATGCAGGGCAACAGCATATGTACACACGTTCATTCACACACATATGTGAGGGAGTGTAACATACAACCTCTCCTTATACCGTTACAGTTTTCTTAATAAGAATAGAATTAGCATACCTGAAGGTATTAACTCTTTAAGAAAATGTTTACTCCTTAATCAGAATTCAATTAAAGACACTTTTAAAATGCATTAGCCTGTGATAACAAAAACATTCCATAGTGCATGAAATATTTTGCAAAAATCAGCATTATAATAAAATGACATGTTTGGTTGCAAAAGTTTTTCTTAATAAAATTATTGGACAGATTCCAGTGTTACTATTACAGTGTGTTCTCATAGTTTTAAACAGGAGTGTAAGATGCTTCATAGCAGGTAAGATGCTTTACAGGATGTGCTCAGTAACTTACAAGTGCGTCTTTTTAGAATGAGAAATCAGCTGGGATCATTCAAGTCAATGAATGATTTTCAGAAGAAAGAGGTAAAAACACATATTAAAAGGATATGACCAAGCTGAAGCGAGTATATAGAAAAAGCAAGACTCCTTTCAGCAATTGAAACATTGGCAGGAACATGAAATTACCCTGATTTCCTCAATTGGATAACTTATTTTTTCAATTAAAAAGATCATTATCGTCATATATGTAACTGGAGACACACTAGAATGCTCTTCTGGCTGCTGAACAAGTTGTAGTCATGATCTCTGTACAGACACACCTTCCAAGTACTGTGCGTTTTTTTCTTTCCTGAAGTACTCTGTATTTACTCTATTCTTAAGTGCTCTGCACTTAAGGCCACCAACCAGACTTAGGAACCTTAAATTAATTAAAAAAAATAATGACACAGAAACCCTTATCTTTGACTGGGGTTTTTTTTTGTGCCAGAATTGCACAAGATGGTAGGTTGTAAACACTTCTTTAATGCTTACAAGCTTTATACTTTAGGAGGGTTTTATGTCTGCAATGAAACTAGTTCAGCTATTTTCAGAAAAGAATTAAGACATTTTCAGATCAAATGATGAACATACTAAGGGACTTAAATACCTAGATCACGCAATTTCAGAACAGTGAATGTATATCTTCTGAAAATTAAAGAAAATAGTTTTTGAGACTATGGAAAAACCAAAGAGTCATTATCTACAAAGGGGAAAAAAAGAGAAGACTGATAATGAGAAAATAGTAAATGTACATTTTTTTCCTGGAAAATTATTGTAATAAATATTTAGAGTACTAGTAAGCATCCAAATGAAAACAAGAAAATGAGGAAAACATATAAATAATTCTGTTGACTTTGTATCTTATGATATTTTTCAAATCAGTGAAAAGAAAGGGGTAAGCTGGTGGTACAAATCTGGGTATAAAACAGACTGAAGAGAGCAGCTACCAGTGCTCCATTTTGGGGCTTGCTCTTCTTCACTGGGTGCATTAAATGTCTGTCTGAGTCAAACAATTTAATAATTTCTCTAATGATTTTTCAAGTGCAATAGTTGTATTTGTTGATACCAGTGAGATGGGAGGGGAGATTTACTATTGTGAAGAATTTGGGAGAATTTACTTTAAAAAAGTGTGTTAATATTAAAAAGTCAGGTGTGGAAAATACTTGGAAAGAAATAATAAATTGTACCTTTGCGGGTTAGGGATGTAGTTGGATACCATGTTTTTCTTTCTGCCTGTCTTAGGCATGAAACTGTTCCTCTACTCTCTTTGCTGTTTTTGTGACCTTTGTTTGCTCTTAAATTCAGCAATAAAGTCCAAAAGACACAAATGAACATTTTGACAGGTCCAGAAAACACAACCTACAAGCAAAGATTGAGATGATCAGAAATGTTTGCTCTACAGGAGAAAATTATAATAGATACTATTTATAAAGAAAAGGCTTCTTTAAGAGAAGAAAAAACTATTTGCAACATGGAGAGATGAATCAGATGAGAAGAATTGTATTTAGACTGAATAACAATATGCAAGAAGGAGATCTTGCAGTCACGAGAATAATACAATACTGGAACAGATAGGTGAAGGTGATGGTAGAATCTACAGAATAAGGGAATGACAAAAAACAGATACGATAATGTCTGCCAAAAATAACCTGGACTGTATTTGGGAATGCAGGTAGACTAAGTATCTTTTTTAGATCCCGAGCTATCTTTTTTTTTTTTTTCAGCGTACCACTGCTGGTATGGATAATGAAGTGTTGATACCTATCTTCTGCCTCTATTCTTGAAGGCACAACCCTCAAGTAGCTTATTAAATTGACTTTCATTACCAGACTAGCATATGACAACATATGTGGAGCCAGAAATAGCAGAATGAGAGACTCTTCTAAATGCTTGAAGTTTTTTTAACTGCTACGACAAAATAATGACTGAGTTAAATAATTGAAAAGTTAAACATGATTTCTGAATGAAAAATTATTTGTATTTCTCTAGACAGTTTTAAACAGTATAAGGAGAAGATACATAAAGTTTTATATGTAAAAGATAATTGTCTAAAATAGTAATAGAGTACTTATTTGTGGTTTTCTTTACTGAAATAAAATCACAGCTGGTGAAATAGAAATAAAAGAGCTACAGAAAGTGTTTTGAAACCATTTCTTTCTTCCACAGTAAGTCGAACAAGCAGCAAATGAGGTCAAAGGGGCTAATAATTGAAAATGATGCTACTGCTGTAAGATAAACAAGGTTAAAGTTGGAAAGCACATAGGATACCGTTATTATAATATCATTAAGTTTGAAATGCTGATGGGGTTCTGTAGAGAGGTCAGCAAACACGAAGATATTGCACTGCAAGAAAAGCTGACTGGGAAGAAATGTGAAACAAGTTGAATAAAAATGGCCAAAATATCAATAATTCATGAAAAAAATCAGGACTGGAAAAGGGAGAATCTATTCTTGGTAGGTCACGTTAGGAAAAAAAAAAAAAGAAGAAGAAAAAAGCCATGTAAGCATAAATAAATGCATAAAGTTAAAAGAGCAGTGAAAACAAGGTGGTCAAACCAGGAGGTTTAAGTCCCTGTGTAACTGAGAACTGCATAGAGAAAAAGAAATCACAGAACATTTAAAGGAGTTTTAAAAGCTTTAATGATAGTAAAAGAAATTAGAGCAAGAAGAAAGTACAGAAGTAAATTTCAGGACGTATTTGGAAGAAATCTCAAGTATTCTTTAAACAGGCAAAAACAAATTGTAGTTTAATTCAAATAACTGTAAATCCAGAATAATGTTTCTGAAGTCAATAAAATTACTCCAGATTTACACCAAGTAATATAAGAAACAAGCTTGCCCTGTCCATTATGTACAGTCAATTACCATGTTAATTAGGGTCAGTGGGATATGAGAACTCATTTTCTATGAAGCTCTTGATGATCAACCATCCTCTATAACTGCCATTGCTGATTTTTCTGCATAATGTGAAGTAAAATTAAAAAAAAAAAAAAAAAAAAAAAAAAAAAGAAGAAAAGAATTTATAGTGGAATTGTTCATTGATATCTTGTTTGTGGTAGAGAGAGCGAGTCATTCTTTATGGCAGATAACATATGGGATGCTGACTTCAGCCCACACTTCCATTGGAAGTATCCAGTATTTATCTTATGGTCTATTATGCACTAGTTGCATTGATTTTTTTTCTTTTTTTTTGCTGTGCTGATATATTTTTAGCACCCACAGCCTGATATTTATAGCCTTTATATTATAGAGCTAAGGATGTGCTAAAATATATAATTACAGGAGAAAAATAAACAAGACTGAGTTTCAACAAATAAATGTTAAAAAACTGAAGTGACTAACATATGGCTGATTCAGCCCCTCACCCTTTAATATTGCTAATATACAGTCAATAAAGACCTGATATGAGAACTGTAGGGATTTTGAGATAAGGCTGCAAAACACAAGAGCAAAAATAAATAAAGTTCTTTGATTTGTCAAGGCTCTCACAGAAACACATGGCACCTGAAAGGAAAAAATGGCTGTTGGCTTCTTAAATTAATTTTTCATCTTACACGTCTTACACGGGTAATTTTGCTGCTCCCTTGCATCACAGGGGATGAAGGTATCTATACAGCCTTTCACTGACAATCTATATATCAGTATCTACTAGAAAGAAAACTGCTATGTAAACAAATGACATGACTGTTGCGTGTTTCATCACCCAAGTGAGTGAAAAGGAAAAGGAAATACTACAGAAACCTTACAACTGATCTTATGACATTTGAATATAGATTTTTCTTCAGTAAAAAAATAATTGGAACAGTTGTCACACCAAGAGCTAAGAAACTCTTCTGCTGATTATAGAGAGTCTGGTTGTGTTTTCTGAATTGATATTGCCATTAGCAGAAAAGAAAGGTTATGGGTCATGTCCTTCATCAGTATGGTTGATCCCTGCTGTACTCTCGGGTGTGTAGGCAGCATTAATATTTGTTTAGATGAACCCACTCAAATTTGCTATTGCAGATGGTATCAGCTTATCTGATGAATTTAGCTGTAATAAAACTGTAAGAGCCAGTCAAGAGACTATGTATATGTCTCTGGACATTTGGAAATGTCATCCAGAAGACACCTTGACTGTGTGTGTACGAATGCATATAAATGTAGGAGATCATTGCTTAATTTTTTGTGTGAATATTTCTTTCTATAACATCTTTTGATACCAACTCCAGCTGACTCAAAGAGTGTGCTTTTGAATATATTGATAATGCAGAACTATATCACAAAAGTAGATTTCTCATTGGTTATTTTAACTTTTTTTTTTAAAGAATAGAGAAATGTTCTCCTACTGATAGCCACTCTATGATTATTAGTATTTTAACCAAAGTTTGGTAGCCAGCCTTTTTTAGGAGGAATAGTTATTTACAAAGGATGTCCAAATTCTTGTTTTCCAAAGATACAAATCAGTAAATAAAAGATTATTTCCTTTTTACTAGCCATTTTATTAATCAGTCAGCCCAAGAAGATCACTGGACATTGTCTGAGCCACCATGTGGAAAGCTGCTTTGTATTGAGAGCTGCTCTTGTTCTTCTGATCCATCTCTCAGAGTGACACAAACCTCCTTCAAAACTACAGAAAAAACCCACCTTCCACTTTGGTGCCTTGCAGTGTAGTGGAGACAACAAGGAGGCCCAGGCCTTGTAGAGCAATGGAGTTGTCAAGGAGTCCTTGTGCATTAGAAAATATATTAACTTCTAATAGCTGTGTTAAACAGCCTGATGTTTTTTTAGGTGCCCATGCTCAGGTACTGGTAATAGGGGTTGTCCCGTGCCAGACACAGCTGATTCCAGACAGCTCCAACAGACCCACTTCAGGGCACGGATGCACCCTCAGCCAAGGTGGTGGCACCTCTGGGAAAACTCATTTAGAAAGGGAGAGAAAACGCCATTGGAGGATGGGAAGGAAGGCATCTCCTTCTGAGGAGACTGTGTCTGAGAGAGAGGCCCAGCACCCAATGACAGCAATTCATTTTCCCAAAGGAAACACTGGAAGCAAAAGTCAACAGGTCCTTGTCAACAATAAACTCTCAGGGAAAGAAGGATTGAGGAGGGGACATTCATGGTTTTGGCATCTGTCTTCCCAAGCAACAATTATGCACGCTGAAGCCTGGCTTCCCAGGACACCTGTCTGCTGCTAGGAAGTAGTGAACAAATTTCTCTTTTTGCTTTGATTTATTGCTGAGCACAACAATATATAAGATAGAATGCTCCTTCGGTCAGATCGGGTCAACTGTTACAGCTGTGTCTTCTCCCAGCTTCTGTCCCATCTCCAGCCTCGTTGCTTGATGGGTTAGAATGAGAAACATGGCATCGTACGGGCTGCTATGAAGAAAGTTAACCCCATCCCAGCCAGTCCCAGAACAGGTGCTTGTTCCTTTCTCCATTGGTCAAAGGGAATAAGAAGATCACTCTCGATGTAATGGTTTCCCCTCCATTACAAGCAGCGTTTGGTACGTTGTGTCTTTTTGTTAGATTTAATACATAAGGCAGCTTCCTTTCCTAACAGAAAATACTGTCAATTTAAGGCTGAGGCTTTCAGGAGGTTCCTCTTTATTCTCAGAGGGGGAAACAAACGAACAAAAAAACCAAACAAAAAACCAAGTCAAACATAATCTGTGCACTAAAGCTGTCATTTAGCGTGGAAGATGTGATAATTTATTTTTTTTATTTTTCCTCTCTCCATTGTTTCACATCCTTATGAAGCTTCACATAAAATAACTACATTTTGCATTTGACTTTTAATTGTCAACATGTTTTCCAACTACTTACAGTAATAAGGTTAAAGTGTAAAGTAATAAATTATTATAGTATATCAAGGCTGAACATCATGATGGCTTAGCAATATAACTTGTGTTACAAAGTCAGTTACTACTGAAGCATTTATGACAGGAAGATGCAAATTTCTAGTTCACTAAGATCTGAATAATTTTAAGACTTTTTTTCTTCTCATTTTCTTAAGCATCTGGACATTAAGAATAGTCTCACTCTCAGACACGACTATAATGGAATTCATACAGAGAGATATAGAGAGACTCTAACAAATGAGAATCTAATAAACTGGGCTCATATGGAGAACCCTGCAAGGCCGAAGAAGTCACGATGTGTTTCTGTCTCTCTGGGCTGCACTGTTGCATGTTCAGGTTGTTTTTCAGTGTGTCAGTCTGATATTGTTCTTTATGTTTGAACAAGACAGAGTCTTCTACTGTTACCAACAGGTTTGCAGCCATATGCATTTGGAATGTTTTCAGCACTGTGGCTGAAGGTAGTATGATATCATTTCTATTTTGCCCATAAATCACAGACAGTGGCAAATAATGAAATGGTCAGGATACAAAGCTTTGCATTGCATTTTACTCTGGATGATTTGCTCTCGCGCTTGTATCTGTCAAATGGTAAGTGGCAAATATCTGGACTACAACGTGCACACTGCTTCCCTCATATATAGCAAATTTCAGAATTCAGTTCAGCAACTCCAATACTCAGAGTTTACTAAGAGATCACAACTATAAATACGAAGAACTGAAGGTGCTTTGTATATTGATTGTGTGTCAGTTAGGGGAATATAATGAATAGTTGCATCAGGAATCTACTTCTTTGACCAATTTGTAGTGCTGCAAATATAGTGGCATAAATCAGAACAGTGATGGCTGACATTAGCTTTTTAACCTTTCAAAAGCTAAATTTTCAATTAGCAAGTGCACCTGTGGAAGAAATGCTTATCACAGCATTATGCAGTCTGTCATTTCTTTGGATTTGACTTTCTTAAATCTCTAGAGAATACTCAGAAAACAGAAGGGACAGAGCTAATGACTAAAGATTGGTGAAGCAATAAACCCCAGTAAAGTGATGTTTTCCGTACTATGTTTACACTCACTGCAATTTAACAACTATCAGCTCAGGTTAACCACCCCTCTGCTGTCTTAGAATCAGGACATTCTATTTTATGTGGTTTTTGTTTTCTTAAAATTTTGCTTATGTTATTTTTGTTTCATGAACCTGTTCTTTTTGCGCAGAAATGGTTTCATTGACTTTGGATGCTAACTGCTAACAAGTACCCTAAGAATACACAAAGCCAGTGAATTTATGAGATAACACATCTGGAAATTACACAAATTGCTACTTCAGATTTTCAAAGGCAATACTAGAAAACAGCAAAAGAAGGTCAGGTTGAAAGCATTTAAAATAACTGTGAATGAAAAATACTTTTAGTCTTAATCTTCTTCATGACACTTATTTTTCTATTTTCTTAATTTCTTTGTCTTCATTCACCTGATGATTTGTCTTCTCCACCTTACTTTTTACCCTTTGCTTATTTTCTTCTTTTGCCATCTGATTGCTGTTGTTTTATCTTTAAAAGTATTTTATCACCCTTGAATCTCAAGCATTATAATGCCTATGACAGCTATAATACAAGTTTCAAGATATTTTGTGCCAATTTCTCTCTACTTACAGAACACCAATTAACAGAAAAGTCTATGCTGCTTGTCTCATTCTTTTAAGGGTAGCCATACTATGACCCTTAGCAAGAAATTATTATGAGCATATGGTGAAACAATTTAACATATTACTTAATTCATAGTCTTCCTTATTACAGCTATTAATAGGTCCTGCTGGATGATCAAGCAATAAATCATTTGACCATGTAGAATTCATGCCATGTAGAATTTTCATGTGTTTTTAGATAAAAATGTGTAATACTTTCTAACTAAAGATAAATTACTATATAAATTAATGTCCTTTAGGGAGCATAGCTGAGAAAATTGCATTCAGGCAGTACAACCACCTTTTCCCACCTTTTCACTTTTTCTTTGCATTGCCTATAAGGGTAAAAGAGAAAGAAACACACTTTTTGGAACGAAAATTTGTAAGTGTTACTGTGGGATAGACTATCTTCTATAGCCATGCACTTGACATCAGGAAAAAAAAAAAGCCTCTTAATTTATGTTTGTATTTTAGAAAGATGACAAAACAGCGCATGGAACAGGTATACCTCAGAGAACAGAGCTGAATTCAGCTTTTGTTTTTCCCAATGATTTGCCTAGATGAGTGTTTTCAACAAAACATCGCCCTCCGGACTTTAGTGTCCAGCACAATGAATTGATAGTACTTTCTGATCTGTGCACATTTACTTATTTATATATGCAGACTGTTATATGAATACTACATGCTGCAGCAATTTTTTGGCTTGGTGCAGTGTCGTAGAGGATGATTCTTTTATTCAATTAATGCATTTGAATACAACTGAGGCATACAAATGTTTCATACAAATGAAACAATTAATATATTTGTGACCTGTGACCTTGAAGAATATTATCAGTGAAGGTGGTGGTGTACTCTCTAAGGTACTTCATTTCTTCAAATATCCAAGTTGTGAATGAACTGCAGAAACAATAAACCTATGGAAGAGGCTGAAAGGAGTCCCCAGTCAAGTACAGGTACATAAATGCACATAGCCTGGGAAACAGGCAGAATAGACAACAATCATCTAATTAAACTACCTGACCACTTCAGGACTCTATGAATGATGGGTAGGAAAGATAAGTAGGGCGTGTGCCCTCTACGTGCAGGAGCAGCTTGAACATAGTGAGCTGTTGTGATAGATATATGAGATGCTGGATGAAAGCTTGTGGGTCAGCGTCAGACAAGATGTCACTAAGGGAACTCAGGAAAGCTGGCAGGTCTATAGGACAGCATCACTCAGGCATACAAAGAGTTAATCCCTGTACTCAGGAAGATGAGAAGACATGTCAGGAGACTGGCTTGACTAAGCTGGAACAGAGTCTGTTTATGTACATACATTTGAGGTGGGTTTATTGCAGATTTGATGGTACAGAGTTATTCTAGAAGAGTATTTTAGTGAGTAACTGCTAAATAGAAAAGCCATGGCTGTGACTGTGGGCTGCAGCTCCTGCCTATTGTTAAACCACATCAAACTTGGTATATATGAATCTGATCTTAATGACAAGAACAGAAATTTCACTCTTTACCCTCTATCTACCAAACAAATAAAACCGTTAACCATAACAAGCCAAGCCAGCACTGAAATAGAAGGTTTTCTGGTTTCTTACTACCCCCTTAGCAGTTCCCAAATCAAAATCCGGTTTCCTCAGGACAGGCATCAGTTCATTGCATTATAAACCTTAGTCCTGATCTCCAGAGCAGCAATTGCCTTGTACTAAGGAACAAGTTAGAACCTATTAACTTTCTTGCTCCCTTTTTCTGCTTTGTTTCCAGTATAAGAAAATTGTTCCCAGCTGAAGTCCTCACTGAAGTTAAGCAGAACACTCGTATGTGTTGCTCTAGATACATGTTTTTTTGTCACTGCCTTCTTCTCCTCCTTCTTCTGAGGCCACACACTATATTCATTACATACCTACACTTCTGCCAAGAGTTCAGGGTTAACATAGTCCAATTCTGGTTCTGGAAAAAAAAAAAAAAGCTTTACCTGAGAGAGAAACATCAGTAGACTCAGAACTCACTCTTGTTTATCCCACTGGTTCCTAGTGTTCAAACAATTTAATCTTTTTTTTTCCCCAGAAGCTGAAAGATTTCAGAGAAGTTATAGTAAAACTAACATAATATGAGGAATATGGGATCATTGAAATGAAATACAATGTGGTGAAGTATACACACTGCTACTTACTAAGCTTTTATTGCTGCATCCATCAGTTCCTATTAAAATCCCCTGACAGAGAAGTCGTCTGTTTAAGAAGTAACTTTATAGAGCATTTTCTGAAGCAGATCTACAGCTGGTGTAAATCAAGGTAGCTCCACTCATTTAAGCTGAAGTTCTAGATATACATTTGTAAAGGTGAGTATTCTAAGACTCTATGAATATTTTAAAATATAGAGTATGCTGTGATTTTATGTAAGTAGAAAGCTTATGCAAGACCAATACATTTTCGGTGGCAGGTTTGACTAGTCCAGAGTAAAAAGCAACATAAAAGAAAAAGGGAAGACGATTTAAATGGTTTTGATGCTATTAGTTATTAAATCATCTCATGGTGCATCTACTTTTAATTTTAATTTCAAGTTTAAGAATGGATTTTAGCACAAGCTTTTCCTTGCTAATATAGTGCTGCACATTAGTTTGTGTGAGATGATCTCATTTTCAAAACAGTTAAAAATAAGAGCCCTAGATCTATACAGAGGTAACAAAACCAGAGAGGTATGCTAAATTAAAAATATTATAAGTTGTGTGCCCACAGAGCCTAGAATTTAAAATGGTTTACACTCAGCATTTTATTTTATTTAAAATTCAGTTGCTTTAGCTCTGATATTTTGCTCAAGAAAGCCAAGGCTTGTACCCTTTTATATTCTTATATTTAATCTTCAGATGTTTTTATCTTTCACCTCTCCGAGGTCATAAATTCATTTGATGTATTGCTCATTCATTAGATACTTGCCATTACTTCAATCATGAATCAAATAACCACTTAAATGATTTTTTCTCTTATCAGAATATGCTGAATTACTACATTTATTTAAAAATACCTTGAAAATATGCAAAAAAATGTTTGGAGTTTTTTATTGAAAATATGTTTCAGTGCATGGTTCTGGTTTTTTTCACAAAAGCTGCTAAAATGTATTTAAGAAAATCTTGTAAATTTAAATTTCAGCAGGTGTTTAGATACAAAGCTGTATCAGGGTCAGACAAATCCTATGTACTCAGTATCTGTATTCAGCACACTATATCTTTTTGTTTGATTCAGAGACAGGTGACATTTATCAATTAATATAGGTAAATAAAGTCTGAGAAAATGTTCCAGAACACAAAGTCATGTAAAATAATTCCACTGAATGTTCTATCTTTATGTATTCCTATATCACTCCATAATTCGTAGTGCTCTATCATTAGCTATGTTTGGGCATAGGTGTACATCAAATACATCTAGCACAGAACAAAAGTTTGTGATAACTGTTGCACCGTATCCTGACGTTTCTGTTATGTGGAAAACCTGTTTATTACATGGGTGTCAATCACAGCAAACAACCCTGAAACAACCTGTAGGATTAACTTCTAATGAATATGACTCGTACTTTCATTCTTACCTGAACAGATGTCACTGTCATGTAGCAGTAACTGGGATAAACAAATCCTGCATGTGCTATCCCTCTGAAACAGCAGAATTTTCTTAGCTATATCCATACAAACTCTCTGAGGAGTCAGACACCACCTATGGGTTCGTCAGTCTCAGCACATACAAACCCAGTTTCAGCTGGGATAAAAAATTCTCGCCAATAGATTTCTGGAGTCTTTCTGTCCATGTTATATGAATATACTCCTATCTAGACATCAGCTTTTCACATCGTGTCCAAATAGCAATCTGTCAAAGAAAATACAGGTATTTTATTTCAGATGAGAGAATTATTATCTTGAACCTCCTGAAAGGAGGTTGTAGTGCAGTGGGGGTCGATCTCTTCTCCCATGTTACGAATGACAGGAGGAGAGGAAATGGCCTTAAGTTACGCCAGGGGAAATTTAGGTTGGCTATCAAATTTCTTTCTATTTTTCTAGGAAAAATTTCTTTACACAGAGGGTTGTGCAGCATTGGAACAGGCTGGCCACGGGATGGGGGTCGATCTCTTCTCCCATGTTACGAATGACAGGAGGAGAGGAAATGGCCTTAAGTTACGCCAGGGGAAATTTAGGTTGGCTATCAAATTTCTTTCTATTTTTCTAGGAAAAATTTCTTTACACAGAGGGTTGTGCAGCATTGGAACAGGCTGCCCAGGGAAATGGTGGAGTCCCCATCCCTGGAAATATTTAAAAGCCGTGTGGATTTGGTGCTGAGGGACATGGTTTAGGGACCCTGGCAGTGCAGGGTGAACGGTTGGACTCAGTGATCTTAAAGGTCTTTTCCAACCAGATGATTTTGTGATTCTGTGAATTAAGTGTGCAACATCCACTAACTCTGTTGAAAGCCACGTATAAACATATTTTCTTGTTTTAGTTTCTGCTGAAGTAAGTAGTTATAGATGCAGCTCTTGTCTTGGTATTGTCCATGAATTACTGCAACGCATATGGCATTTGAAAATGTGTTGAAAAATTCATAGGATGATTGTGTGCTTCCTGCTTATTAGGCAGAACAACTTATGACACATTCACCATTATTTGCTTTTTCATTCCAACATTAAGCTAAACTATTAACCTTATTGTAGAAATTCATTAAAAGTTCTGGATGTCTCCTGTAATTTCAAAACAGCTGCAATTAGTCACAAAAA
>NW_010412085.1:57420-73167 GCF_000710305.1 Buceros rhinoceros silvestris | reverse complement strand
CTGCTGCTTGTTCCAAGTCATGATTCGGCTGCAGTTCAATCACTTTTTGTCCATGTTTGGAATTTTTACAAAAGAAATATCACCTAAATTCTTTCAGGTTTCTTGTAGTCTGTCATTATAAAAAACAAGTTCAGATATGACTGTTTATCAAAAATACGGTGTTTGGACACAACTCACAAGTCAGATCTGCGTGTCTAAAAGTCAGTCATTTCTCACTGACTTTTAACAACATGCTATTAAAATCAACAGAAGCAAAAGGAACTGGGGTTAGTCTACTGACGTGTCTGAAGCAATGGAACAGAGACGACTGGGAGAAACAAGAGTGGAACAAAGTAAACACAGGATAAAGAAATAAAAAAAGCTAGCTAGGTAATACGACATTACGTGAGTCAGAGCTTTCATTAGTCACCAGAATAACCCAGCTACCATCCCTGTGTAAGATGAAATACGAATTTTTATCAGAAACTGTGAATCTGAGAGTGCCATTTAGATCAGTCAGTTTTACTAGCTGAGTGGAAAATGTTTTCTGAGATTTTTTTTTTTTCACTTAAATGCAGATAGAATTTTTCACGGATAATTTTGACTTTTTGTAGAAAATAGTTTGCTTTTTGAGTTGGTGTCTATATACCAAAATTGCAGTGGAGTCTTAACAGAAAGTGTCATTTTCAGAAAAAATTTTTAAAATATATCATCATTTTGGGCACACACACCCCCCCCAACCAATCAAGCAAAATATTAAACTGAATATGCTTTCACAAATCTCAAATTGCACATGATAATGATATATTCATCCTAATGGAAATACGAAAGCTTAATTTCATGTAATTTAAAAAAAAATATATTTTACTTGCCAAAATTCATTTAATTTGCCAAAATCAGTGATTGAGGTTATGGCTGCAAATACTGTTGAATTTTACTGTATTTATGTGTGGGACATGTATTTAATCATTTAGCTGTCTCCTATTAACAGTGTACACTTTAAAATAGCTAAGAAAGAAGTAGATACTATATACAGCCATAACAATAATGTGTACTAAAATAATGATTTACATTGAAGTGCCAAAGTGGAAAAAAGAGCATGGAAATAGAAGGAGCAAATCCAAGAGCTATATTTTTTATTTAATTTTCCAGCTTGCAAAAGTCAAGAATCTAGATCCTGACAATTTTTTTCCTTTTATTTAAAAACACTCTGATTTATTTGTAGACTATGTGTGTGTTTAATTGCTTTAATGATATTTTTCTTTTCCACAATCAGACTATATTAATATGCTTCACTTAAATGGTAGATTTTATTATCTTTGAGGCTTCAGTGTGGGTTTAAGACTTCCAGCAGCAGGGCTTTAATTCAGCCTTGACTTTTACCTTACAAAGTCACGAATAGCAAGACAATCAGGATATTAATAGGTCGCATACTTCTTTCAGAGCTGCCAATGCATATGCAAAGTTCACAGCAATGAAAAGGAAAATGAATCAGACATCAAGAAGTAGATTATCTGTCACCCTTGTGAAGTGGCATTATATTAGGTAAAACAAAAACTGTTCAGTCCTTCCAGGCTCATCCTGGAAAGTGGCCAGAGAAAAGAGAAAAGCTTTTCATCAGAGGTTACCTGGTCAACTCCTTTGTATCTTCACCAGGGATGCCCCTGTTGTGCTTTTCCCTTGCTGGAATACATTATGTATAACAAGTTGGTATTCCAAGGACAAGCATTTTCTTTCAATTTAGCCACCCTTTAATTTTTTTCCAATTGTTCATTTTATTTCTTGCAGGTAAATAGAGCCTGTCTTAGGATATTTATCTTGTCTCAAAGCCTTCAATACATGGAAACAATTCTTGTCTGATGTCTTATATATCCTTTCATATTCTTGATTTCACTCTGTCTTCCTGATTCACCCAGAACACAACAACAAGAAAAGAAGACATCAGGTTAGAAGTGGCCAATAAATTCCTGAGGAACGGGAGGTTATTTTAATTGTGACAGAAGAGTGTGAAATCAAAAGTATGTAATGTAACATTCATTAAACAGGCATAACACTACAAATAAATGAGATCACTAAGAGTTGCAAGCCACCACAAATTTTACATTATTTGGAAGTCTTACTGGGAACTGGACAAGTAGAAAACTGTTTGTACATCTATGTAAATGCTTTAGAAGTAGATACAAAAGTAGGGAGTTTAGAAAGAGCTGTTTCATTGCACACAGTGGAAAAGAGGACTCTAGAAATATGTGATGGTTACAGTGTCAACTCAGAATATTAAATACACTGAAAAAATAATAAGTTGGTAAAGAAATCATATGGGACATCTACTTATATCACAAAGCATCGTGCTAATTGACTTAAAGACTGAAGTGCTTCCAAAATTAAAACTACAGAACTGAAAAAGCCCTGGAAACCCTTCAGGGAATCAAAAAATGGCTGAGATTGGAGAGGACCTCTGAGAATCGTGTGGTCCTACCTCTTCTCAATAGACAGAGCAGGTTGTTCAGTCATATGACCAGTTGTTTTTATCTTCAAGAATGGAAATTCCGCAGACTCTCTGGGCATCATGTTTCAGAGTCTGATCACCCTCACGGTAAAATAGATGTTTCTTGTTTTCAAGTGGAATTTATTGCATTTCTGTTTGTGCCCATTGCATCTTGTCATTGGCTACCTCTGAGAAGGCTCTGACTCCATCCCCTGTACTCCCTTCTGCCATGTATTTATATACATTGGTATTATCTCCCCCAAGCCTTTTCTCCAGGCTGATCAGTCTCTGCTCTCAGATTATCCTCATATGCACATACTCTGCTCCCTTAACCATCTTTGTGATTCTTCTCTGCAGTCCTTCAGGTATGTCCCTGTCTCTCTGGGAAACCCAGAGCTGACCAAGCACTCCAGATGTGTCTCACTAGTGCTGTGCAAAGAAGGATCACATCCCCTGACATCTGGCAATGCTCTGCCTAATGCCCCCAATGGTACCGTTGGCCTTCTTTGGTGCAAGGGCACACTGATGACTCATGCTCGACTTGGTGTCCATTGGGACCCCCAGGTCTTTTCCTGAAAAGCTGCTTTCCAGCAGGGGAAGGTGAATGTTTTCTTCACACATGAACCGAGGCAGTACGATTTTATCTAGTCCCCTCTGAGAGCAACTACTTAAAATCATAATGCAACAATGACCACCGCATCATGGCAGGACACTTTAAAAATGAAGAAATAATAACTATTTAGATTCTTTACCAGTGAACCATCTGCAAGTCAAACAGATGGTCTGGAACCTTATCTCCTACAGGTAAAATCTTGTGTTGAAATATGTGACCTCTGACAACGACACAATAAAGCAAATAAAATTAAAAGCAAATTGAGAAAGGAGTATAGTCTGTTATGTCTGTCACAAAAGCACAAGAAAACAAAGGGCAAAAGGATATGCTCATATGAAAATGCTAGACGGCAAAGCACACAGGAGAGTGTTTCTCAAACATCTTGCAAACATTCTGCTAGGTTATGACATAATTCAATTGCAGGAACATGATTACAGTATCATATATATTACTAATAAGTGTTGGCATGTTTTGCAGACCTGTTGGAGCAAACTATTGAACACCAAATCAATCACTGTTTGAAAAGTACTAATGCATTTGATCTTTACAGATAGCCGGACTTTGTTAAACTTACAGGAAGAAGATAAGTTCTGTATGTCAGGTCTTTACAAAAAATTGCTTGAGATGTTGGAGAGAAGGAAAACCCAGATTGCAGGTATTTTAAGTTGTGAAAATGCTTATTCATAAAAACAGGCTGCTGCTGGGCAATACAAAGCAGGAAACACCAAAGTGTCCATGTGGGGTCATGTTCATTCAATCAGAAGGCGAAAATCAGGAAGGTGTTATTACACCGTAATAACAGCCAGGTGCTAATCAGTGTAGGAACAGAGTCATGTAAGGGCTATAAAGATTGTAAAGTCTGTTATAGTTTCATGAGTTTCCTGAAATATTTTATTGTAAGCAAGCTACAGATATTTTAAGGGGAAGGGGTTACAGTTGTGTTTTCGCTCCAGCAAATTATATTATTTACTATTTCTGAGAGGCAAATACTTTTCCCCGATTTAAAAAATGTGTTTACTCTGGAGGGCAACCCAGAACGTTATTCCAGGCCTAAGAGAGAAATGGTACTCCTAGTTTTAGAATCAATATATTCTATATAAAGAAGAATAACAGAGTAGTTTCATGAGATCTTGGAAACTGAAACTCTCTCTGAAAAATTTGATGCAATGAGTAGGTTACTGAAAGAACCATTCTGAAAATAAAATCAATGTTCTACAAAATAGTTATATAAAGTGCAGATATCAGACTAGTTCTCTGGAATCGGAGTAACATATCTCTGGCATGCGCAGAGCACTGCCTTGAAAGACGATTCAGGGTATGAGGAATCACGTTTCTGTCTTTACATAAATGCTGCTGCAACCCACATACTTTCAGCTAAAATAATCACAAGAATGTAGAATAAATATTATCCCTGACTGAAGAAGATGATAGCTTGTTTTATTCTATAAGATCCAGAAGGCAGAGAAGCAATAGAAAGCTCAAAATCTTTAATAGGCAAGGCAAGAACTATTACGATGTACTGAGACACAGAAGAAAGAACTGCACGCAGTGTAACATACCCAGGTGTGCTAACGTTAGAGCTGCTGGTAGCCTGGTACTAGCCTTTGGAGGGAATATTGGAAGAATGTTATAATGAGATGGCAATAAAATAATATTAGAAAGACAATCACTTGCTTGTCTGCTTTTTTTGTTATATATCCTTCCTACAGGAGTGATTATTGTTGGACCAACGGTATAGTAACTTCTGTCTGCAGCAGCCATTTTTGTGTGGTACTTAACATACTTACAATGAAAATCTCCATGAAACAACTCAATTCTAGGAAGAGGAACATAAAACATCTTTGAAACAGTGAGGCAGATAGCTCTATCAACTCAACGAGAAGGCTACTTTGAGAATATATGCAACACATGTTTTTGTGGATAGATAGACTATTCAGATAAGAATTCAATTATCCTATCAATTCAGCACCTTTTTAAAAAAATGATCTTACAGCTTTAAAACAGTTATTTTAAAATTCCATTAGCGATTAGAGCAATAAGAAGCAAATAAAAGGTAGAGAAAGGAAATATATTGACAATATTTTTGTTGGAGTGTATCAGATGTGCTATGAAGATCAAACAGATTTTTGCACTGAAGAGGTTATAACCACTGGGGTGTAAGCAGAGTACAAGTCCACTGAAGGCAGGTTCTAGGTTAGGAGCACAAGGAGCCCACCTGCAGTTGGACGGTGCCCGTTATTTGCTCAGAGTTCTGCAGTTCTGCCGAGCAGAAAGGCACCCTGACCCATGGTAAATGTAGTCATTCCATCGTAAACAAAAATTCCCGAACACTGTCTCTTGCCTTTGGATGTGTGCTTGAGGCTCAAGAGTAGAATTGAGTTAAGCAATTTTCATCAGCTTTGAAAGACATGAAAAAATGAAGCCTTAAAATTTTGTTTGATGTATGTGAATTGAATTGTGGGTATGATACACAGAAGAATTTTTTATTTTAAATCAGGTGTTCTTAGTTACCATTATTTGTCAGTTAGAAGGACGAATTAAAACAGGAGGGGTTTCCAAAGTAAGATCAATTGTAAAAATTGTAAACTGCAGTAGGCAATAAGAATGCTTTCCAAAGGTGTTAACCAAATGAGTCAGAAAACAGGTGGGACAGAATAATTAGTTTCTGTGGGACTGATTTTTGTGATTCTTTCCCTGAACAGTTATAATAAATAACTTGGATTCTCTTTTCCTCCAGTCATATTAAAGGAACTATGAGGTAAACAATGAGTCGTTTATGAAAGTCAAACACTTGGATTCTAAATGTAAAAGAATATTAACTTTACCTCCTGCTTTTCCTGGAGTAATCCTATTATTATCTTAATAGTTCTTTTGAGATTGTTTTGAACCGGTTCCAGTATAAGTCACATGTCAGTTGGCTCAGCCTAATTTCAAGCTTAATTTAATAATCAACATTTATTATTATAAGATTCATATTTCTACTGATCATCATTCTGAAAATATTTAACCATTTGAGAAAAATTTATCTATTTTTGATATCTGTTTTAATACATTTTGGCAAATTGCAGTGAAATAACAGTCCAATTTTCTGAAATAGAGGAAAAAGGAATGACATAATCTCATGTAGGTGGGAAAAAAATGTGGGCATTGTTTCTGCATAAAGCTCTAATTTTGGACTCTTTCTGCTTAACTTCTGTGCAGTTTCCTTTCAATATTACCTTCATTGTCCTTCTGAAAGTACGCAGGTTACAGAAATAGTCCTTTGGAAGTTACAGGGAATATATCCATTCAGGAGAGACTTCCTAGATGTCAGAAATTATTGTCTCTAGTCTTACCTCAGTGAATTTTTCAAGGCTTGTATTTCAGACAAAAGTGTGCAAATAACTTCCCTAAAGAATAACTGAGCTGGGTTCTTCTGAAAGACAATAATAGTTAATTGCGTAATTAAAAGGTGTGTCTAGTGAATGTACGCACACAGGAAATTAATTTCCTGATTTGGAAGGCATTTATGCACAACCTTAAAATATTCTCTTTAATATAATTTTTCAATGTGTATTTCTGGAGGGACTCAGTAGAAATAGAGACACCTCTGGCTGCTAGCCAGTCTTTTCACTCACTTTGTTCTGACCCACAATATGGTCAGGCTACTTTTTCTCGACTTACCTAAAGAGACTCTTAAATTTATCTCCCTTCAGGTGACTCACACTGCTGATGATTACAATTCATGTTCTGTTCATCCATGAGTATGATGATGAACTTTGGTAAGTTCACTACAGCTTTCACCTCTAGTTACATGTTTTGTTCAGTTCTTACTTTAGAATTTGCTTTAAAAGGAAGAAAGAAAAACTCCAAAATTTTATCTTGCCGTATCTCATTCATTTAAATTCTGCAGAAAAGTAATTCCCTATCAGATTAAAACTTACTTTAAAAAATATTCAGGTGTAAATTACAAAACACTTCAGCATATGGTTGACTGTTACAGCTCCTCTGAGTTTGAGGAGGTAGAAAAGAAGTAGAAATTTAGGCAAGCACTATTCCTTGACGTTTGTTGCTAGCTGTTTCAGGTGTCCAACTGCTTACAAGTGTTTATTCCGTACAGAGCAAACCTAAGCACTGACTGCACTGTGAACTGTGCTGGCTTTAACTGTTAAAAAGAGAGAGAGAGGGGAGGGAGAGAGAGGAGGGAAGGAGAGAGGGAGGGAGGAGGGAAGGAAGGGAGGAAGGAAGGGAAAAGGGAAATAAAAAAGGAAAGATGGAAAAGAAGGAAGAAGAAAGAAAGAAAAAGACAGCAACTCTTCAGCCTAATTGCAGAGGAAGGGAAGGAGGGAGGGAGGGAAGGAAGGAAGGAGGGAAGGAAGGAAGGAAGGAAGGAGGGAAGGAAGGAAGGAGGGAAGGAAGGAAGGAAGGGAGGAGGGAAGGAAGGAAGGGAGGAGGGAAGGAAGGAAGGGAGGAGGGAAGGAAGGGAGGAAGGAAGGGAAAAGGGAAATAAAAAAGGAAAGATGGAAAAGAAGGAAGAAGAAAGAAAGAAAAAGACAGGCTATGGCCTCACTGTCAAAGGCTTTACAATGCCTTGGTCACCTTGGTCATCTTCACCTTCTAACTGAAACACTTTCATTATGACTCAAGTCAGTCAGAGACTCCTTGCTGCAGGGTACTGGGCTTCAGACAAAGCATACGTGAAACATTTCAAGCATGTAGTCATCAAGCATTGCTAAATACCAGTTAAGAGCAGTGCTGGGGAAAATATCCTCTATAGAATTCTCATACTGGTTGTGATTTTTAAAAATTTTTAGGACAGTAAAACAGGAGAAAATGCTCTACAAACCCACTCCTACTGAAGTTGCAGAAGAATGCTCTCCCTTAAATGTCACAATAAAGGAGGGTTGTTCTAAAATAATTAGCTTTAGCTGTCTATGCCTCAAATTTCTAATGTAGATTTTCCCAGGAGGCCACAGTCTTACATACAAAATATCTGGGAGGTATGAGGGATTGGGGGTTTCTATTGTTAATTTGTTGGGGTTTTTTTTCCTTTAGCTTAAGCTTGTGCTTACAGAAGCTTATGAATCAATGGAAAGGCATTTATGTATAGCACTGAAGCTGAGTTTGAAGCATCCTAGGGTATTTATTTGTTTTATTCTAAAACAGAACATATGGCAGATGACAACTGCTAATAGACATTAAAGAGTGTTTTTTTAGAAGAGGCCTTTAAAAACATGTATGTCACAAGTCAAGACCAAATCAAAACCAATCCGTTCCTTTTCATTAATCCACTTTTCAAGTGTGTGTCTAGGGTGCCCAGCACAGAAGATAGAGATAAATTACTTAAGGGCTTTTGATTAAGGAGTTTTGATAAGGACATCAGAAAGCTGTAAATCTCCTAAGCTCGTTTTATTTGCTTGCATAGCTGAGGAACTCTGGTGCATGTGGTTTTGTAAATATGTGTCTGAATTACACCAGGGATCCCTTTCTTAAGTTCCGTGTATTTAATCTGTCTGAATTTCCATTTCAGCCCTGGAGCTCTTGCAAATTTAACGCTAAAATCTGTATTATCTTATTTTTTCATTTTCCTTTTTTTTTAAAAAAAAAAAAAAAAGTAAAGATATCTCATATTCTTAGGATAATTTTCCTGACTGAAAGATACAAATGTTAAGTTATTTTCATCTTTTGTATGGAACTTTAAAGTCAACAAAACAGTTCTCTTTGTCTGCAAGGACAACTTTAAATACTTTTAAAATAAACAATCTACTTTCTTACAAGAATAACTTTGATTAGACCATTTGGTTTCCAAAGATGCTCTAGCTATAACATTGCTAGAGTATAGAATTATCAGAGAGTACCAAGTTGCTGTACAGGTGTCTGTGTTAGATGGGGTAAGTGATTCCTAACAAGTACATTTAAAAAAATATAACCTAAAGGTTTTGTATTTTGGTAGGCAGAAAACCAAGCAGAAAACTAAACAAAACTAAAAAAACTCCACAGTTGCAGGGCCAAGGAACATTTTTATCCTTTGCTTTTCATTGTTCAATTTAGATTATCAGTTTGGGTTAGTCAGAGGTTAAAACAGTTTGTGACCTCGGTTGGGACTTAATAACATTGTGCAGGTGACATTAATCAGATACACCTGGACACGAAATGGAGATTTTTATAGTAACAAGTACTAAAGTCTATCTTCTTAAAAATTTCATTCTACACAATCTCAATATTTTCCACAGCACACATTCACAGCTCAAGTGGTATGGATTTGGTTCACAGGACTAGATTTTGGCTGTTCTTTAAAAGCTTTTAAAGAGACTGTGTTTTGCACTTACAGTTTGTTTCTAAACATGCCCCTGTTGTAGTTTAACCCCAGCTGGCAACTAAACACCACACAGCTGCTCACTCACTCCCCCGCAGTGGGATGGGGAGAGAATTGGAAGAGTAAAAGTGAGCAAACTTGTGGGTTGAGATAAATACAATTTAATAAGTAAAGCAAAAGCCACACGTGCAAGAAAAGCAAAATCAGGAATTCATTCACCACTTCCCATCTGCGGGCAGGTGTTCTGCCATCTCCACAAAACCGGGGATCCATCACCTGTAACAGTTACTTGGGAGGAGTTACAAATGCTCTAACTCCTAATGTCCCCCCTTTCCCTCTTCCCCCAGTGTCATATGCTGAGCATCACAATGTACAGTATGGAATATCCCTTTGGCCAGTTAGGGGCAGTCGCCACAATGGTGTCCCCTTTCAACTTTTTGTGCGCTCCAAGTCTGTTCAGTGGTGGGGTGGAGTGAGAAGTAGAAAGGCCTTGACTCTGTGTAAGCACTGCTCAGCGATAACTGAAACATCCCTGAATTATCAACACTGCTTCCAGCACAGATCCAAAATATAGCCCACACTAGCTACTATGAAGAAAACTAAGTTTGCCAAGGGTCAGGGCTGGGCCAGCCACTAGGCAAATGACAGACACTTTCTACTAAACCCTCTCCTTTCCCAAAGGGAAGAGAAAGGGAGTAAGGGAGAGAGACCTATGGGTTGGAAAAGAAAACTAAAGCTGTTTTAATGAAAACAATTACAAAAAAATTAAATATACACAACTATATAAAAACCAATACCGAACCCAAACACCTTGATAGCAATCACATCGCTGGTGCTGCAGGACAGACACTGGGGAGGTTCCAGGCTGGACTCTAACTTACTGCACCCCCACTGTGGCACATAGGCTTTAGCAGTGACCTTGGTCTGTACAGGAGCAAGGAAGAGCCTTTCTGCACACCAGTCCCTGGTAGTGACTGTGAACATCAAACATTATCACTCCTAGAAGCAGACACTGTGCAAAAATATGCCGTTAACTTCAGAAAGTGCTGTCACTGAGCAGAGACTGAGCTGGAAATTAAAATCACTGAACAGAATTTGTTCTGTTCTGACTCAAACCAGGTCCTTACCCTAGCAAAAACCATCACATTTTTTTCTTTTTTTCTTTTCTCTTGGTAATCTAATTCTTTGAGTAATCATTGTAATGATTTTTTTTTATCAAATCAAAGGGATTGGCTTTTGCAAAGGTCTTGATTAGAACACTAGTAAGTAATGTCAAATTTATTGTCCATAGTGATTGACTGGATTCAAGTTTACAAATTCTATTTACTTAAACTGACAATTATATGAATGGAAAAAATAGAAAATATCACTGCTGTGTTTACATTTAGAAGTTTGATCAATGAGATTATTTTCTTAAAATCCGAGAAAAAAGATCAGGGTCTTAACTGATTATTGAGAACGTAGTTATATATCCCAAAGATGACAAAATCTTTTAAATACATGCTTACATAAATTTTCAATATATACTTTTGGAGCTTAGGTGAATTTGTCCTGGTATTTGATACAGTATTTTTGTTTCTTCTTTTTGGAAATTTATTTATTGACTCTGTGTGTGTTGATTTGTTCATGTTAATACTGTGTTAAGAAGAGAATAATGCCTTATGATCTAAAGGTTGGTTTACTGAAGGTTTAACATGTATCGTGTTAACAGCTGGTGGAGGGTTGATACTAATATACTGTTCTGTCACCAAGCCCCAGGAAGATCCTCACAGATACAAGCTAAAGACTTCACTGAGATTTGAAGGTGTGACTTAAAAAACACATAAAGCTCCTTGGATTTAACCGAGTTTGAACACAGGTGATTTTGTGGATAAGTCCCAACTCATCTTATAGTTGACCCTCTGGGTTTATTTAGGTATGACAAAGACTTAGATAGTTTGATTTAGGACTGAGAACTGAGATTTTATTTAATTTTAATTCTCTTTCCTCAGCCACCATGAAGCATATTTGTGTTTGAACTACATAAACAAGAACGGGGTGACTGACTGAGACACAGCCAAAGTATGGATTTAAATTAATGTTAATCATGGAAGAAAAAGTTGGTAAACTTCTCTACCTGAGATTAAAAATGATTTTGCTATGCAGGCAACATTGCGAAATATAATTTGCTGTGAACCAAAACTCACACACTGAACTGATGGTACAGCACAAGGACTCCCACACATGATCATTCTGGGATTGTTGTTATTGTTTAACTAGCTATAGGAAATGACAAATTCAATGCCTATTTATTCAGAGTTTGACCTTAGTTACAGAAAGCAAAATAATATTTATAAAACTAAAGAAATTCTAAGCTTTTTTCTTCTATAAAGCTCATGATAATTCTTATTAAATCACCTGATACTCACATTTAATTGTGATATTCACATCCATTCACATGGAATGTAAAATTGAAAATTATTGTTCTATTGAATTTAGTCATGGGAAGAACCTGAGCCCTCTTGTCAGAATTTTATTATTTTTAATCACTGGAATTCATTTTCAGACACTCGCAGTTTTCTGTGATAAGATGATGTAAGCAGAAGGCATTACAATTATGATGCTCAGTCGTGGAGTATTTGGTTGTTAGTCAACATTTAAACGAATGATTTCTTTATGTGTACACAAAAATACCTTGGATACTTCCCTGCAGCTAGTCAAAGGGTCAGGGGCATAATCCCTTTCCCCCATTCCATACTTCTCATATCTCAAGTTTGTAGTAAAGATAACTATGCGGTAACTTAAGGGGATAGATAATCCAACATGAACTAGTTGTCCAGTGAATAAATATCAGATGTCATCCCTGAATTCTCTTAATGGAGAAGCTGACAAGGAACTTTCTCAATATTAACTTTTTTTTATTTTTGGTAGTTTTGTCTTCCCTTTCTCAAAAATGTGCACGAGTTCAACCACGGGTTCATAAACTGATAGATTTTAAGCTAGGAGGAATTCTCCGTCTTCTAGTCTGGCTTCTATATAACAGACCTTAGCATTTGAAATCATTTGCCTTGGTGTAGAATTTATTGACAAAAAATTGAACAGTCTGTGTTATACAGATCATCATTCTGTCTTAAAAAATGTAAAAAGTCAAATACAGTTTTTGGTAACGGAACATGAACAGGATTTCAGTATTACTATTAACATTATCATGATGGTTTTACTTATCTTGTGGAGTAAATAGGGCTACTAATCACAATCTGTAAAAGTAGGATCGGTAGAAGAGTGTGACAAAAAGATTACTTCTGGCCTAAGGAGATAGCCAGAATTATTTTTTTCTTTCTTTTTCACTTTTTGAAAATATTACGGTGCCTGAAAATAACAATGTGCATGATATTCGTAACAATTCTAAAACGGGTAGGGATTCTTTTCAGGATTTCCCCGTGAAGTAAACCCACTTTGTTTTATTAGCATACGTGGTACACTAGGACTGGGAAACTAGCAGCTGTTCAGTGGTGTTGCTCCGGGACTAAGGAAAGGTTAATGAGCTATTTGCTATTTTAACATTAATGAGGGCCATGTTGTAAGTCACATCAACTCCAGCTGAATTTGCACTTAGTAATCTGCTGTCTCCGGACCTTAAATTTATCAGTGCCATTATTGTTATCAGTACAATTTTTCAATCTTTTCTTTAGTTTGTTTCACACTTTTTCTTTTTTTTTTTTTTTTTTTTTTTTTTTTTTTTTTTTTTTTTTTTTTGGATAGAATATGCATTAAAATTGCTTCTTAACACTTATATCAGCTAAGAAAGGTCAAGAATATATGAATTCTATTTACCCAAATGTCACAGAGATAGTGCTTAATGTTTAGAAAAACTGGTCTTAGAAAACTGCTGTTTTGTTCTTTGTCTTCTAATGTACTTCAGTATAGCTATGGTACGTTAAGCTCCAGAAAATAAAAGTTATTTCACTGGTATTTTTCCTTCTGTTGAGTAAGAATGTTGTATTTAGCTCAGGGGTAATATACACCTTTTTTTTTGACGTATGAATGGAAAGACAAGCAGGGTATACAAGATGCAAAGCTCTGTGCCTGAGCCCACACACCTTACACTTCTCAGGGTAACACTTAAGGTTATCAGTATATTTTGTATTAGAAACATATATAAATATTTGCTGGAGAAATTATTAATTCTATTGTGGAATTTGAATTCTGTGTCTTCAGATCCAGCCTTAAAAAATATACTATTCTTTTTTTACATGCGCTTTTGAAAGTGTCATCTGTCTCTACTTAGGAATGTACCTCAGAGTTACAATGGCATCAAGAGACAACCCCATATTTATTGACACTTTAGCATTGCCATTGGTCAGGACTGTGACTAATCAAACATCTAAATTTAAAGTAAAAGCAATGCCTTGTAACTAAAATTAAGTCAATTAAAACTTTAAGTATATTTAAAATTCCTCTTTACCTTTTGCTTCCCTTCCCCAGTGCCATCTGCATGGCATGTACAAAGCTATCGTAGCATCACACTGATTAATGTACGCTTTGACATTTTTTCTCCTGTAAAGCAACACTGAAAAAGCACTCCTGTCCCACGTCCTGTCCCTTAAATATTTTTCTTTTCTACGACAGGTAGGCGTTGTCATATAAAATGTGTTAGCGGTTGGACTCCATGGTCTTAAATGTCTCTTCCAACCAAATGATTCTGTATTTCTTCTCATATCTACTGCTCTCAGAATCTGTTTAGTAACTACTTTTTGTCTGTAGAATATATTTTATTATGTCTCTGCAATAAGTGGGTCAAAAACAGAAAAGGGAAACAGAGGTTAAAATGATTCACTAGCAAGCAGATCCTGTGTCTAATTAAATGAATGTTATTTAATATAACATGTTTCTATAGGAAAATGTTAACTAGCCAAAGTGGTTTTTACATAGTCTTACTACTTTATTGTATTCTGTTCTGCTGTTTTGAGGTGTTTTGTTTGTTTGCATGTTTTCCAAATCCGTGGTTATTTCAGTGAAACTTATTATATGATTGCAAACAGTTTACGAGTCAACTTAAAAATATTATTTATGGCTTAAAATCTAACTGTTCTTTTCAAAATATAAATCCTATAAATTGGCAAAAAACCCCAGACACTGAAGAGTCTGAAATATTCGAGCATGGCTACGAAGTCAGAAGAATAAAGAAATAATTGAATAATAATTGAATATACAGATAGATATATGAATATGATATCTAAAATCAAAATGAAATCTTTTCATTAGCCAGGAACACTTTTCCCTAAAGCATTTCTGACAAATATAGAAACAGTCTTAGGAAGAAGAGATGTGTTGGATTTTTAACTTTGGTTTTGATCTCTCAGTTAATATAACCTGAACTGTAAAACAGGCATTTATATTTGCACTGTTTTTCTTAGAGGATTCAGGAAAGAAACAGACATTCAGATGTTTCAGACATCCACACAATCTATTAATTAATCTACAATAAAAGAGCATGAGAAATGGCAACCGCCATGTCAGGACTGCTGTCTGATTGTTGTGTTAATAAACTATCTCAGCAATGTTTATATAATTTTTCAGTGGAAAATATTTTATTTTCTCTGGGTGGGAAAGAAAAGATAGCAAATATGAGGAATAATTTACATAGTGGTTTCAAGTGGTTTCAAGCCTTTTCCTTCTTTTGTTTAACATCATAGAAAAAAAAAAGTAATTGAATCTTTTTGGTCTAGTAGCAGTATTAAGAGTATATTTAGGTTTAGATCAAAAGTAACAGAAGGATTTGTATGCCAATTTTTTAATTAAAATCAAAATAGTAACTATTGACCAGAGCTGGTCATGCATGAAAGGACAGTTTGGAACATAAGGAGTGTTATAAACCAAATTGCTTTTCATGTTGATGGTATTATTAAAGGTTCCTCTAGTAGCGTAATTTAATTTTGCAGTCTTTTCATTTGCATGCATTCAAATATTTTTAACAGAATAAAACTTCTTCTTTGAAACAGTATAATGTAAGAAAAAATATTGTTTTGATCTTCATTACCTCAAATATTAATCCTTTCTAACACAAATAATGACCCAGTAACATTAAGCCAGATCTGTCTGGTGTCAAAGATTGCCCCTAACACCTTGAGCTAAATAATTAATACAAATTAAAAGTGAATGAACACTTGAGATGACAATCTCATATTTTGTTTTAGTTTTAGGAAATTTCAGTCTTGATTAATTTGGAGTCTGTGCAAGCCTGTTTAACATATCTACTTTTACTGGCTAATTGTCATACGTTTGGAGGTGTACTGCTTTTGGTCCTTTGTATAAAGGAGTCTGTACAGAAAATTAAAAATGCATTCCTGTTTGCTGAGGCTCAGTATGTGCATTTCATTATGTGCATTTCCCTAC